>NW_011494781.1:1388065-1393724 GCF_000754665.1 Bison bison bison | reverse complement strand
CCCCTCCCCAGCCCAGCCCCTAGTCCAGCCCCAGGCTGTGCCCCCTCCTCCCCTCCCTGCCCTCAATGCTCTCCTCCCCACTTCTGGCTCTGTTGCTGATGTCACCCCCTTGCCAAATGACCTTGCCTCTTCAGGAATCAGAAACAGGTTTCAGAAGCTCTCTGTTCACACACACAACAAACAGTTTATTGTTTCAACTTCAGTTTCCCCAGAACTTAGAATGGATCGCGGGAGCAGCACTTTAGCTGCAGAGGCCATGCAGTCTTGTAGCTGAGTCTTGCTGCAACACCCCCACTCCCCTTCCCCAATGGAAGAGTGTCCAGGACACAGCTTTCCCCTCCAGCCACTTCCCAGGGGCAAACAAGCTTGTCAGGATGTCCCCACATGCCTGAACCCTTCCTTGTTCTTTCACCTCAACCCAGGCACGTGTGTGCCACACATGTGCTGCATGGAACCCAGGAATGAGACACGGCGCTGCAGTGACAGATGTACAAAGCAACCAACTAATCAGCAATCAGCAGTGGTGATGGGCAAGTGCTGAGAAGGGCATATGCAGGGTGGGTGTAGGGCCGCAGGGATCCCCCAGCAGAGGGACCAGTGGAGGGAGGGACCAACCACCTGTGCAACACCACTCTACACTTCACACATGGACTGTCTCTTTGGAAGGTGTGCGGTGCCCAAGCACGGCATGTGCACCTGTCTCTGAGCCCAGATAGCTTAGCACTGGCAAAAAGAAGATAACCCCCCTCCCCTGGCCCGACTTTACTGGTCAGCCTGCCCCTGGGGAGGAATGTGTGTCTTCCAGGGTTGCTGACACCATGGGGAGCTCGGCACAAGATGTGCTCCTAGGCTTGTTTCCCCAAGGACCAAAGGATGCTATGTGCACCAGGAGATATTTGAAATGCCACTCAAACTGGTGCTTCAGGCCTCACTTAGGCCTACAGAGAGAGCAAACTTAGATAAATGACACTGTTGAAAAGTTCTGTCTTAACATGGAATTTATTTGCATTCTTAATTTTCTCTTAATCATATAAGACTTTCCTACCTTCAAAAGTAACTCCCAGGGTTCTTAACTCCACTAATATAACTTAAATAAAATACCTAAACATTCCCCCATGAGGCAGAGAGAAATTTACTTTAAAAGACTGCAGTTAGAGGGGCTTCCCTGGTGGCTCAGATGGTGAAGAACTGCCTGCCATTCTGCAACACTTTATATTGCTTTGTAAAAACTTAATATATTAAATTTTTATGCCTCCTCTATACTATATTCAAGTCAGTAAGAATATATTATATCCCAAACATTAACCTGTGAAGCTGTGTGTAATGTTCCACAACCCAGCCCATTTCTTGGTGTCTCCTCTTGCCATTTTTTTTGCCCTTTTTGGACTTACATAAAAATGAGAAGTGGCTTCTTCTCTTGCACGGTTTTTATGACCTCAAGGTAAAAGTAACAAGAATCTGTTCCTGCCATTTCTTTGACCTCTTTGCATTTACATAAAAATGAGAAGTGACCTCATGTCCCTGCATATACTTCATGCTTATTATGACCACAAGGTAAAAGTAACAAGAGACTCCACCCTCTTAGGCCTTTACACTGGAATTCCCTAACAACTCAGTGTAGTACTGGACAGAAGAAACCACTCTTACTCTCAATTTTCCTGCGTCCCAAAATCTTTCTTTAAAATAAAGTGTTCAGCAAACAAAAGACAAACAATCTATGGGAAAATATTTGGAAAAAAATACTTATAAATGCCTGGGACTAGAATTCCTAATAAGTGCAATTATTCCTAGTAACTGGGCTTCCCAAATGGCTCAGTGGTAAAGAATCCACCTGGCAATGCAGGAGCCACAGGAGACGCAGGCTTGACCTCTGGGTTGGGAAGATCCCCCAGAGGAGGAAATGGTAACCCACTCCTGTATTCTTGCCTGGGAAATCCCATGAACAGAGGAATCTGGTGGGCTACAGTTCATGGGGTCACAAAAAGTCAGACATGAGTGAGCACACACTGAACACAAACGCACATTCCTAACAACTACAGAAAGAGAAGCTCTAACAAACTACAGAGCTCTGGCCCAATAGAACAAATAATTAAAAATGTACACGTACATAACCAGCCAATAAACATAAAGTGCAAATGTCCCTACAAGTGAAGCTGTGTTCATTAACACTGGTCCCCAAGCTGGCACAACTGGTTCTCGCGACTGCCACGCATGGCAGATACCAAGGACCATCCTGGCAGCCGGTGTATCGAAAAGCCAGAGGAAATGACAACCCTACGTGCTCATCCACAATACATGAGTAGCATACCAGGAAGAAAGGCAGGGGGGGGGGCTTGCCTTTTGTTTTTACCAATTAAACTGGCATATCTCTGTCCTCTATAGGATACTGAAGTGCTGCGATTCATGGGGTCGCAAAGAGTCGGACATGACTGAGCGACTGAACTGAACTGAAAGCTAGAAGTACATGGCTGACCATGTATGTATCAACAAAAATTAAGACTGATCACAAAATGACTCAATTTCAAGGCAGATGACATAGACAGTGCTCTTTTTACACCAGACCCCGTGATGACCCACACATGGGCGTGTGCTCAGTTGTGTCTGACTCTGTGACCCCGTGGACTGTAGCCCTCTATGCTCCTCTGTCCATGGAATTCTCTAGGCAAGAATACTGGAGTGGTTGCCATTTCCTTCTCCAGGGGATCTTCTTGACAGGGATGGAACCCACATTCCTGTGTGGCAGGCAGATTCTTTACCATTGAGATATCAGGGAAGCCTCACTTCTACTCCCAAAAAAGAAGATGGGGCATTTCAATGCCTAGACCAGGGACTGCAGTTCAGAAACAAGGCAGGGGAAGGAGCACAGGGTGGAAAGACAGCTGGGGTGGGGGGAGGAAAGAAAACAGAGGCAGCGCCCCTACCGCCCTGTGGGCTTCCCCTTAAGCCAGCCCCAAGGGGCAGTGGCCAAGTCCAGATCTTTGCCCCTAAAATCTCACAGGGACCAAGGACCAACCTTCAGCTGGATCCCACTGGGGCTTCTATAAGGTGTCAACTTGGCTAAACTGCAAGATAGATTGAGAAACAAAGGGGATTTTACCTTATCTTGCCCCTTCTCGAAACTTCCAATTGTTTCTAGAAGGCTTCAGCAATCTTGGCTCTGAAAATAATAGGAAACAAAAATATTGAAACACTTCAACTATCCACATAAACTCAACAATACTTCTGGAAAGGCACCAAAAAGAAACTCCTGCTTTCACTTCTGGACCCCCGCAGCTAATTCTCTGACCCAGGATGGCTCGGCATTTGTGCACTGTGCTAGCAGGAGGAGGGAGGGAGTATGCAGTCACTCGTCCATGAATAAAGGAAGTATAACCTCTCAGTCACCCAGGTTCAGATCTGGTCCCCAGCCACTGATCACCACCACTTCCCTGCAGAACAAGCCATTCAAATAGCCAGAGTCACTGTCAGCTGAGAGTCCATCAATCAAAAAACTATTATCTATTGTCTCCTGACTTCAGATATGTATTCTTTAGAGCTCATCTTCATTGAAATCCAAAGGCAGCAGGCAATAAAGGAAAAACAGATACAGAGAACATATTTACAAGAAAATGATTTCCTAAAGGATCCATTTAATTCATTTTTTTCTTTGTTTTTAAGCCAAAACAGCAGAATTTCCCCAGCTGTGTAGCCAGTCTCTATATCATACATTACCCCTTCCCAGTGCAGGATGGAGCCCTCAAAATAGGAATCCTCAAATCCAGTAAGATCACTGACTCTCAGATAAAGAGAATCAGAATTGCAAAACCAGAGGTCACCATGTAGGATTAAAGGTTTTAGATGCTGGTTAAATGGATGCTGACCCCTCTATGATTGCAAATGATCCAACATATTTTAAAAACCTCGGAATCAAACCCTAGCAATTTGTGTGGTTGGAATTATTTTTTTCTTTTGCTTTAAGGGTTGATACAATTCCTGCCATTTTTCTTAAGACAGCTGAGAAATAAGAGATGCTCCCTGGAAACACAGTTACTGTCTCATCTCTCCCACACAGCTCCTGGGGAGTGGGACCATCAAGTCTGCAGCACAGAGATCCGTTGGTACCCCTCTCTTACATGTCCACCCAGGACACTTGATTTCCAGGGCCACCCAGGACCACCTCTGGTGCTCAACAGCTCGGGTCAGCAGATGAAACCTCAAAGTGACAGGCAGAGATGATTGGGATTCACCCGGCTCCACTGTGCTGTGCTGCCTATGACTGGGTCTGGGTCTTTCCTATACCAGCAGCTGCTTCTGATGGCCGATTTACAAGCAAAAATATCTTCAGATGAGCCAGCAGGGAAGTGTCCCTGGACAAAGTTATATTCATCCAAGACAGAGAACCTGTGTCCCCTGTTTAAATGCTGGAGGAGGGGCTGGCACAACTGACGGACAGGCAGTGGGCAAACGCAATGAACCGTGGGATGTACCTGTTCACACGGGGCTTTCCTATCACGCGGGCAGGTGGGGCACAGCAGCCACCTGGGGACCGCTGAAGACACTTCAGGGAAAAAGAAAGTGAGTCACCCAGAAGTAAGAGGTTTAGATAAACAATGTGAATACCAAGAATTATAAAACTGAAAAACTCTTCTCTTCTAGAAATTCAGTAAGTCTTTGTCACTTCAATAAACAGAAGCCCAGAGCTGCTTATTCTGTGGTTGGAGGACAAGTTGTGTATCATATTCACTCTAATTTCACAGTATTGAGCAACAGATGAAAGAAAGCAGGCGAGGGCAGGTGTGGGTGTGGGTGTGGGTGTGTGTGTGTGTGTGTGTGTCTTAATCACTGCACACAATGCACTTGGACGCGGACACCCTCACTTTCCACCTTCAGGCCAAGTCTGCCTATCTCCCCTCTGTCAAACAGCTTCAAGCCCCCATGTTCCTGAGTGAAAACACTAACGGCTCAGTCAACCGCGAGGCCCCGTGGGGCCCCATTGTCTGCACCCTTTACCACAGCAATTTTTCTCTTCTCTCCCAACATAAAACCCACAGGCTATAATTAATTACCACCACACTGAAGAAGCTAAAAGACATGCTCTGTATGCAATTACTAACCATGTCATTCTTTTTCTCTCCCCAAACTTGAAACTTTTTACTTTGCATTGGGGTACAGCCGATTAACAATGTTGTGATGGTTTCAGGTGAAGAGCAAACGGGCTCAGCCACACATACACGTGTCCACTCTCCCCTAGACTTCCCTTTCATCCAGGCTAACACGTAATCCTGAGCAGAGTTCCATGCGCTATCCAGTAGGTCTTTGTTGGTTGTCCATTTTAAATACAGCAACGTGTATATGACCTTCCCAAACTCCCTGTCTCTTCCCCCTGGCAACCGTAAGTTCATTCTCTAAGTCTGTGAGTCTCTTTCTCTAACCATTATCATTCTAATTATGCATCTCCTCTGACTATGCACGTGTGTGCCTGCTCAGTCACTTCAGTGTCTGACTCTGTGCGACTCCATGGAGTAGTTGGCCAGACTCCTCTGTCCATGGGATTCTCCAGGCAAGAATACTGGAGTGGGTTGCCATCCACTTCCCAACCCAGGGATTGACCCTGTGTCTTCTGTGTCGCCTGCACTGCAGGTGTATTCTTTACCGCTGAGCCACCAGGGAAGTCCCCCTG
>NW_011494781.1:1387783-1387965 GCF_000754665.1 Bison bison bison | reverse complement strand
GCATATGTGCTTATAATTCACATAATGCACGGTCCATTTGCAGAAGAAAGGAATGAAATAAATCAGGAGAGAAGTGTTTCCCTCTCACACCGGCAGGAGAAACTTGACCTTCACCCCCACCCCCACCACACCTCCAACCCTGTAGGAGGGTGTGGGAGCCCCAGTGTCCATGCCCTGAAGGC
>NW_011494781.1:1385153-1387683 GCF_000754665.1 Bison bison bison | reverse complement strand
TGAAGGGGGTCTTTGTCTTGCATGCATCTTGCCTACACTCTGCCAACGTGACCTCACCTTCTGAAGGCCCCTTGCCTCAGCAGTTAACTAATAGGTGACACCTGCCAAGATTCCAGGTCCAGGCCCTCTGACCCAGCAGTTTTCTGCCTGGAATTCAGCTGGGCACACCCCCACGTGCACAAGATGCCCAAGTACGAGACTGCTGACAGGAAAACTCTGGAAATACCCAGGAGTCCATGGTCCATCGGTTTATATGCATGTGTGCATATATGTATGTGTTTGCGTGTATAAACGTGCATATGCACATACACTACATGTGTGTAAGCTGATTTGTGTATGAGCTATGGCACACCTACAGGATGTACAGCTGTTCAAAAATAAAGTGGTCACAGGGATGAAACGATGTTCAAGATGCTTAGTTCAGTAAAACCTTAAGGTTCCCAACAGTGTGATATATGCTATTTGTGCAGACACAGGGTACGTGACCAAGTGCACATGTACATAGTTTACTCAAAACTATCTGATTAGATCAGCATTTAATCAAGATCAGCTGGCAGTGAGAGACTAGAAAGAGACTCTAGCCTGAAGCAGGGGTGTATTTCATTTTCTAGAAAAAATATTTTATTTGTTTGGCTATGTTTTGCCTGGAGAATCCCAGGGACGGAGGAGCCTGGTGGACTGCCGTCTATGGGGTCGCACAGAGTCAGACATAACTGAAGCGACTTAGCAGCAGCATCCCAGTCTTAGCTGTAAGCATGTGGGATCTAGTTCCCTGACCAGGGGTTGAACCCAGGCCTCCTGCACTGGGAGTGCAGAGTCTTAGCCACTGGACCACCGGGGAAGTTCTGGCTGTATTTCATTTTTGATGATGTGTATTCTTCAGTACTCAGAGACGGCAATGGCACCCCACTCAAGTACTCTTGCCTGGAAAATCCCATGGACGGAGGAGCCTGGAAGGCTGCAGTCCATGGGGTCGCTGGGAGTGGGACAGACTGAGCGACTTCACTTTCACTTTTCACTTTCACGCATTGGAGAAGGAAATGGCAACCCACTCCAGTGTTCTTGCCTGGAGAATCCCAGGGACAGGGGAGACTGGTGGGCTGCCTGTCTATGGGGTGGCACAGAGTTGGACACGACTGAAGCGACTTAGCAGCAGTAGCAGCATTCTTCAGGACTATTTGAATTCTTACCACATGCTTTCCTAATTAAAATATTTTAAATCTGATACTAAAAGTAAAATGTATTAAATGTGAGATATTGGAAAATTAAAGTTGGAGAAAACATTTATGGCAATTTCAAAAAACACAAGTTATTTTAACTATTAAAAACATGATTCCCTTTTTGAAATTTACTAAATGCACTTCATCAAAATGGAAGTTTTCAAGAACAGTAGCAGACCTGACATCATCTCTAGCCTCTCCGGCGTTTTGGACATTTTGTTGGCACTGTTTAGCCTAAGAAAACTCAGACAGAGGACAGCATTTCCGTGCAGGTGAGTGCCCCAGATCCCAGCCTCAGCTGAAGTACCCTGGGAAGTGGGAGGGACAGGCTGGCTGGCAGGCAGCAAGAGGAACAGAGACCTGGAACTCAGTGAAGAACAAGGGACCTGTGGGCAGTCAGGCTGCCAGGTGGGAGGAGGAGAGGGGAGAGGAGGGAGGAGGGAAGCGGGGAGGGGAGGAGAGAGCGGCCCAGCAGGAACTGTGCCTCATCCTCCGCGTGGCAGGGCTCCCCAGCACTGTTGTATGGTTAAATATGATAATGCTGGATATTCAGATCGTTTGTCAATTTCTTACTTAAAATTCACTTTTAAAGACTGATTGTTTTATCAAGAAGGCTTTCTTTCTAGAATGCAGAGTCTATCTGCAGAGGTCAGGGGCCACACAGAGAACACCGGGAAAAGGTCCTAAGGCTCTGCCCTTCACACACACGGGGGAGGGGGCGAAGGGGGTGGGGCAGGAAACAGGCTCAGAACTTATTCACCACGTTTGTTTCCTTCTACTGGGAAATACTGCACATAACCTGCATGACTTATATTCATTTGACTCACTTCTCAGTTTTCTATTGAGTGAAGTGAGTGAAGTCGCTCAGTCTTGTCAGACTCTTTGCGACCCCATGGACTGTAGCCTATCAGGCTCCTCCTTCCATGGGATTTTCCAGGCGAGAGTGCTGGAGTGGACTGCCATTTCCTTCTCCAGGTCAGTTTTCTATTAGTTAAGCTATTTTTGAAAAGGCGTATTTTCTATGCTATTAAACACAATCAACATCTACAGCATTTTTTGTACTTCTTTCAAGGCAACTGAATGCCTTAATTCAGCTCATGTTTATTCTCCCCCTAACAGGGAAGGCAGCAAAGTGTGGGGGCCAGAGTGTAGACTCTGAGGCAAGCTTGCCCAGGTTCAGGTCTAGGTGCTGCCACTTCTCAGCTGTGTGACCTAGAACAAGTCACTACCCCTCTCCTCAGCTGCTCCCTCAGCCTCTCCACTCCCCTCAGCTACTCCCCCAGCCCCTCCACCTCCCTACTACTCCCTCA
>NW_011494781.1:1380090-1384963 GCF_000754665.1 Bison bison bison | reverse complement strand
ACCGCCTCACTCCCCACCCCCCACTACTCCCTCAGTCCCCCCACCTCCTCACCTACTCCTTTAACCACCCCCACCCCCTCAGCTACTCTGCTGAGGAAGCTGCATGAATGAGGAATTTGAGACACATGTGCACACCACAGGAGCATACTGTAGTATATACGTGTCTACTACACTGAATCAATGTTAACACAGAAACGAAAGGACACTGCACTGTTGTGATACAGTGGGGACACCCCCCAGTGCTGGCAAAGATCCACCAGA
Source organism: Bison bison bison (assembly GCF_000754665.1). Taxonomy (NCBI): domain Eukaryota; kingdom Metazoa; phylum Chordata; class Mammalia; order Artiodactyla; family Bovidae; genus Bison; species Bison bison. Next base: position 1,384,702 of record NW_011494781.1, on the reverse strand, counting down.
ACCTCACAGCCCCACACAGTCACCCTGCAGCAGAAACAAGTGTCGGGGGGAAGAGGGTTTCTCAAGCCAACACCAATCCCCATGGTGGTCTACTCTGTGATCTGGCTGGCCTAGAATTTTCTAAAACACATCGTCATGACATCAGCTTTTACTACCAACCCCTGGTCCACGAACCTGAAAAGTTCTAGACTCTGGGTGCATCCTCTGACTCCAAACTCCATCAAGCCCTTTCTGCCGAGGTCCATGCGTGGGCTGGAAAGACTTTCCAGACATAAGGCAGAATGAGAAGAGAGTAGAGTTCATTAGAGCTGTTAGAACATCAGGCTGGCTCAAGGGAGAGCCGACCCCTTTTGAAGGCTAGTAGCCAATTTTTATAGCCTCACCCTCCACCCCAAAATTCTCTGGAATTTTCCAGGGAAAATTCCTACTGGAATGGCGGCATTAGATAATTGGTTAGGATGCTCCAGGGCGGGCAACAGCATCGGTATTTTACCTAATGAGGGGTCAGGGAACTGGGAGGCTCAGAGCAACAGCTGCTATGGGGTTTAGTCAGTTTTAGAGATTTTGTCCAGTGACCTTGGAAGGGGCTCCACACTTTCTTTCAGAACTAGACTTGGCTACCCCAGAGTGACCTCTACCCTCTGTTTACAAGATGTGCCATGGCACCACCCAGGGCCCCCTTCAGGCCGCACCCCTCCCACTCTCCTACAGGGCTTAGTGCACAGCCCAGACTCGCCCCAGATATCCTGGCTGGAGCTCCCTGTGTGGTTTCAGGGGCTGAAAACCAGCAGAAATGCCAGCACACTGCCTGCCTTCCCCAGGGTGATCCTGCCTTTCTGCTCCACACATCCCAGCTACACCCCAGAGAAGCATCTCTGTCACACTCATCCCCCTAAATCCCGGCTGTCACTACAATTTGGCTCATGGACCAGGGCAGCCTGAAAACTGCCCTCAGAGATGGATGGCTGGATTTGGCTGAGATTCAATTACTGGGTCTTGTGAAGAATTATAAGCAATAGGAATAATGAATATCCTACCAAAAGGCGAAGGTGAGATGGTGGTCAGGCACTCCTGACAGATTCCACCAGCACTGCTCACAATGGAGATTTCTACTGTGCTTTGCTGTGAGTGCACTGTGAGAAACCCAGGGCATTAGACCCTTACCACTGTGAGTGAGTCAGGGAACCACATCCCCCGTGGGCAACTCCCTGGAGTGTGCACATGCCTGATCATAAACACTGGCCACCTGAAGGGGCCTGTGGGGCAAGAGACTTGGCACTGGACACAGGACACCACCAGTCGCGTGGCCTCCTGCTGTCTCTGGGACCTCCAGTCTCCAGCGAACCCTGGGGAGACAGGTTTTGCGTTGCTGCTGTGGAGGAGAAACAGACTCAAAAAATGCAATAACTGGTCTGGAGCCACGATCAGAGCTGGGACTCCCTCCCTCCAGGATCTCGCAGCACCCAGAGGCCTTGTCAGCACCTCTTGGGCTCTGGGAGGGCCCACCGGGCTGGGGGTGGGGCAGGTGTGTCAGAGCAGGGCAGAAACCGCTCTGGGGCAGCTCTGTGTCTCCAGCTGGAGCTGATGCCCCTTCTGCCCTGGAGCCAGCAGCTCCCACCCTTCCTTCTCCAGGAACTCGGGGCAGAGACGAGGAGCCATCCCAGCCCCACAGCGAGCACTTCAGAAACAGTGGTTCCTTCCCTTCACCATTCAGTGAAGATGTCACAGAACCTTCCCAGAAAGAATCATCTGGAATCTGGGGTAGGTGGAGGACTGCATGCAGGGCTGCCCAAGGCAACACCCTACACCCCCAGGTGGTCACGGCCCCCTCCAAGTGTCCACAGGGAAGGAAGCACCTGTGGTTGCACCAGGAGACTGGACTCCTCTTGTCCTGCACGGGGCCCCCAGACCCAACCCAGCTGCAGAAGGACAAGAAGGTCTCTGCCAAGGCAGGAGGGACTGGCTTGGGAGCCTCACCAAGCCCAGGCCCAAATGGGGATTTCTTTTTTAAGTCTGAAACCACAAAATGCCACTCTCTTTGCTTCATATCTAGTGATTCCTTAAAAATATATAGCAGAGGTACGAAGTGAGGCCAGCTTGACCACAGGCCGTCATCCAGCTTGAATGGGCAAGGGCTGGAGCCAACATAAAGCCCTGTCCTTTCAGCCCTGCCCCTTCCCTGGACATGACCGTCCCTCCCGGCTTGGCAAACCCGTCAGGGATCCCACATGCTTCTGCAAAAGCTCCATGAAGGCCCAGGTCACCTCATCCTGGCAGGACACAAAGGAACCGTCATCAGCCCATCATCTCAGGTCTAGTTCCCCCTCAGGAATTTGTGCACACACCACCTGCACAGACCTCTGAGTCTGATTCACCGGCTTGCACACCCCTTTAAGGAGACTTCCAGGAACATCAACTTGGCCCTGGGCTCAGCTGAGCACCTTGTGGCAAAGCTTGCTATTTTGAGACTCTGCTGCCTTTGAACCACGTTCAAACCACACCAGCTACAGCCAGGCAATGGTAGACCAAGGGGCCTCTGTCTGTCTGACCCTGATGTGCCTTGGAAACTACCAGGAAGGTCAGAAGGGTATGGAGCCCAGCTAGATGGCAGGATTAGAAAAGGCCTGTGTCCCTCTGGACTGTAGGAAGGTGCCTGGGAGTCTCCTCTGCTAGAATTCCCAGGGTGAGTTTGAGTCCAAGTCACAGTGAGGATTTCACTCTGCAGCCACCACACAGGGAAGAGACCATCACAAGCCACTGCTGGCCGGACCCCAACTCTATTAACCTTCAACCTGCCCGGAGCCCAGCCTAGCAGCCCCCGGGGCCCGCAAAGGCCCTGTTTTTCCAGCAGATGGGATTCCACAGTGGGCGGGGCATCCCTTTCTGAGCTCTGAGTCACGTTCCAGATGATTCAGAACTTGTGAGACGCGGAAGAGTGGCAGCCGGTGCGTCACCATCACGCTGTCACCTTCCAGGTGGAAAACTCCAGCTGAGGGGTTAATCTGCCTCACTCTGTCCTGCAGCCCCCAGAAGGCACCTCCGCTCTGAGACCACAGCTAGGGGGCAGGTTAGGAATGAAGCAGGAACGGAGGCCCAGAGAGGGGTCTCTAGCCAGGAGGTCTATCCTCCCAATCCATGTGAATCAAAATTAACTGAAAAATCTAAAAGACATTTTGTTGTTGTTTAGTCGCTCAGTCGTGTCCAACTCTTGTGACCCCATGGACCCCATCGGGCTCCTCTGTCCAAGGGATTCTCCAGGCAAGAATACTGAAGTGGGTGGCCATTTCCTCCTCCAGAGGATCTTCCTGATTCAGGGATCAAATTTGCTTGTCTCCTGCATTGGCTGGTGGATTCTTTACCACTGAGCCACCTGAGAAGCCCCAGAGATATTCTTGAACATTCTTAAACCACATAAAGTAGGCCACCAGTTCCGCCCCCTCTAGGGTCCTCCCACCCGTCCCTGGGGAGGGCGGCATCTTGGCCCAGAATGACTGGGCTCAGGGGCAGGGCACCTTCCTCAGCATGGGCTGCGGTTACACCAGGCCCCTGGTCAGGGAATGGCCTCTAGGCACTGCCCACACTCGCTACCTCACACAGGCTGAGTGTCCTCATCCAGAGACACAGGATGCAGAGACAGGATGCAGGGACGGAAGGAAGGGGCCCCCAAATATGGGTCTGGAACAGTGCCGGCCGGAGGAAAGGGTTCAGTTTTCTCACATTTCAGAATCCTTGGGTAAGATGCATATGGTTTTTAGGGCTGAGTAAATGTGAATAATCGTGCTTCACTAATCTCTTTTCTGACCATCCGACTTACTCAGCTGATAGAAAGCAGGGCTGTGAGCACACATCAAACACCCCTGTTCTGTGGAAGGTGATACAGCTTGGAGGCCTCGCTTCCTGCAGAACTGGCCCTGGCATGTGGCCAGCTGGCCATGCCATCCACCACAGAACATCCTCTTTGGGCGCCCCCTGCTAAGACCAACCCAAGGCCTGGACAAGGTGCTGGGCTCCCTGTGAGCATGAGAGATGCAGGGTCTGGCCTTTCTCGTCCAGTGGGGATCCCTGATGACCTTTGCCCCCAAGGAGGTCCACCTGACTCCTGCTCTTCTCACGCTGTGGGACATGGAGCAGGAATTCTAAGGGGGCAAATGTTCACTGTGGAGGGTCTGACAGGTGGATCCACTGGGTCCCTCAGGGTGGGCTGCGGCCCCCTGCAGTGGGAGAGTGTCTGGTGGGCTGACCTCAGACAGAAGTGGCATGATCTCTGGTCCTGGGAACGGGTTCTTCCCTCGTCTGCAAGGCTGGCTGCGGGCCAGCCTCACCCAGGCACTTCTGCTTTCCCTGTGACCACACAGGAGGACGTGGTCTAGACAGATGCCCCTGGGCAGTGTGGGCGCCACTTCCCACAGAGGCACTTCCTTATGATCCCAGCCGTCACAGGCTCAGGACGCTGCCACCCCACTGCCACAGCGGTGACACTGTGTGGAGCCCAGGGCACAGTTACGGGGGTTAGTAGGGTGGGCACTGGGCAGCAGAGGAGAGGGTGGGACTCCTGGGCCAGGTGCCAGGCAGGGCTCTCGGAGCTGTGCAAATGTCAACCCGGTGAGTCCTC
>NW_011494781.1:1361201-1379990 GCF_000754665.1 Bison bison bison | reverse complement strand
ACTGTGGTTGGAGGTTTTCTCCTAGTTTCCGAGACTCTGGCCCCTCATTCCAGACGGGAGGGAACTGAGGCACTGGCCACTCTCAGTCCAGGATGGCTTCCCCTCCACCAGGACCGTGCTCCCCCTGCGCTGGGACCCTGACAGCACTCACGCCAGCCCTGCTTCCAGGTGTGGGGTGATGGGCGCCCCCAGGGAGGAAGTGCTCCTGAAACAGCAGAAAACCTCCAACCACAGTTTCCTGTGGGGGCCGAGAAAAACAGAATTCTTGTCCTGATCCTTGACCCTGTCAGCAGCCAATGAGGCTTCCCTTAGGGCTGGCTTGGCCCTGCCCTGCCTACCTTCCATCAGTCCCTCAGCATCCTTCTCAGCCTCAGGGTCCCTTCTAGGCCCTCAAAGCTCTGGGTCTGGAAATTAATAGGAAGGGACCCGGGGGTAGAAGTCATCCATCTCAGGCCCAGTAAGCAGTGCCTCCCAGGGTACCGACAGCCGGGGTGGCCCCAGCTCCCGTGGACCAGACCACCTGATGCAGGCCTGCAGGCAGCTCCCCCACCCCACCAGCAGCCACCCCCACCCCTCTGGTTACCTCTAGTCTCAGCCTCACTCGCCTCACTTGTAAGAAGCCAAGCAGATGCACAGCGGAGCACTGACTTCCCCATCATCACTGCTTGAACCTTCTAGGGGTGGGGCCAATAAGGGAGTGAGTCAGGCCACTTATGACCCCAGGAATGTACCAACATCTCGCAGGGATTCCACAATCATCATCAGATATTCGCAGATAAGAACACCAAGGAGCCACATCAGTGTCGATCGGTGGGGTCAAGTGTTCGAATCCCACTGTCTGACCCTAGGCCTGCTCCCCACGGCCCCTCGCCACTCCTCAGGGCTGAAATTTCCCCACTCCAAGTTGGAGCACCTGAACCAGGTGGACCACAGGGCATTAGCAAACAGCTCTGGGCCTAAATGGGCTCATTTAAATCCAGTTTCTTATCAAAATCTCAACTCGTTCCAAGTCAGGAGTTCAGTAGACACTTTGGAAAAGATGGTTTTGGCTGAGGACGCCTGTATCTGTATCTCCAGGCCATCCACTTGTCCTTGCCTCCGAGTGACGCCTTTCCCCAGGGAAGTCGAGGAAGCAAGCCCTTTCCAAATAAATGCTCTCTGCTAACTAGGCCAAGCAGGAGTGCACACTACCCATTTTCTCTTGCTAGCTTAAGACAGAGGCCTAAGAGTGAAATGAAATAATTTACACAAACTGCAGTCTGCAGAGTGAATGAAAAGTGACGCTAGTTTTATGCTCAGAAGAACGTGGCTTCTGTTCAATGTCAAGTTGTCTCAGGACATTCTGAAGACTCAACTGATGATACAACCTCATTAAAAACTTTGTAATTACAAAAGCCTGGGAAAGTTGCTGCTTCATCCTGTGTTCAGAGGGGAGCACCCAGTGGGTAGGTCTGCCTGGGGAAATGGTCTTGCCTGGCTGCCGAGGACAGGTTCCAGGCTTGAGTGGCAGCCACATCTAAAGCATCCACAGGTGACGGAAGTTTCTAGAAACATTTCAGCCACAGGGCCGGGGATTACTCAGAGGCCAGGACACACGTAACAAGGCTCTCCCACTTTGCAGGCTGGAAACTTGAAGCGCCTGCTCCAGCTTGTCCAGCCCACCCTCTTCTTCCCAGCCCTCTACCCTGCCAGGTCCCTGGGGCATCTCTCTTCTATCTCAAAAAGCCAAGAAGAGCCACACTGGGTAACCCCGCCTTCCCTTCCACTCCACGCTCCTGCAGGGAACCCACTGTCAGTGGACTACAAGCCCCCTCAGTCTCTAGTGGGAAACAATTTACTGCTTCCCTGGTGGTTCCTATTGCCAGGCTGCAAAGCCTCCTTCACATCCCCCTATCCCAACTCTGGCAAGAGCTGGCACCTGGCCAGCAGCATGGCCCATGGATCCGTATCATCCCAGGCCAGGGGATCCACAACAGTTATCATTCACTGGTGAGGGCGGAGCTTCGCCTAGCTTTCTGGAGGAGTCTGACAAGCTCTGCCACACAGGTTTCCTTGGACTCAGCAATCCTACAAGTTCAAAAGGATGCCAGCCCAGGAGTGTTTATCTCCACATCTCTTTAACGAAAGTAAAAATTCAGAATCTAAATGTACACTCATCAGGAACTGGCTAAATAAGTAAATAAATATTACAGCACGCTCTGCAGGCAGCACAAACCATCAAGTTAATGCTTGTTGACAAGTACAGATAAACACAATATATCATTAAATGCAAAAGAGAGATGATAAAACAGCACTTAAATGTAAGCTTATTCACGTAAAGAAATTGCCAGGGAGGTGCACACCCAGAAGGGTGTGAGCACTGCGGCTCCAAGCACAGGCTGGAGTTCACTCCCTGATCCCAACAGGGCAGCATTACCTGTCTCCACAGGTGAGCTCGCTGAAGCCAAGCACCTGATTGTGGGCCCCTAGCACGCTGGCCATGACCACCTGTTGTAGGCAGAGGAGAGGGGCCAGGCATGGGCGGTGCTCAGTTCAGGGGCATCTTTAATTATCTTCTTTGGACTATTCTGCATCTTCTAATTTTTTTACATTAGGAAATGAATTTTTCAGTCCTTTTCTTACAAAACAATCACGTCATTTCCAAACAACAACAGTTCCTCCAGATTCTTTCAGTCTTTTTGCCCCCAGGCCACTCCACAGCAAAGGAGAAGGTGGCCCCAAGCGCCCCCAGGAGTGCAGTCTTCCCATTCTTGGGGTGGCTTTCCAGCACTTCCCGTCCTCAGCCAGACTAGAATCTGCACTTTCAAGTCCCCAGTCCGACCCTGGTTACTCGTGTCTCCATCTCTGGGTGTTACACGGCATCCACCACCCCCTGCCCCACCTGTGCTGCCCCATCAAGTCGGCCCCATCCATGTACCCACCAGGAGGGACATAAATCAGTCTGGGTGCTGGGCCCAGCTGCCCAGGTTTGAGCTCTGGTCCCCTTACCAGCTGTGTGACCCCAGGCCAGCCACTTAGCCCCTCAGCCCCTCAGAGTCTGCGCTGGCAGATGCAGCTAGCCTAAAAGTACGTGGATTATTGTAACACCACTCAGCATGATAGATGATACCCACGCACATTAGAGATGACATTAAAATCTACCACGGAATGCCTGGAGCCATTCACTAAGCCTTTAATGAGATCGTGGCAGTGAAGCTGCCTAATCCTGCCAGGGGCAACAGCTGCAAGAAAAACAACTCTTACCAAGTTTCATATTTTGCTCTTTTTACAACAATTTTTCCCAAAGAAACTGATCAGAGAGGGAAAGAGCTTTGTCCTTAAAGTCTGAGGAAATCCACCACTTCTACACACCTCTGAGCTGCTCTGGTCTTGGCCTGTGACTCCTACACCCTGTCCTAAAAGATGTCACCCTGCCGGGTTGCACCTGCTTACCCGAGGACATCTGGGGATAGGTGTTACTGATGTGAGCAGTTGCCTCCTTCAGCAGCCAAACGTTCATATTCCAACATAAAGAGTGAGAAGATCCATGGAAGGGAGGAAGAGGGCAGTCAGGGTTGCCCAGAGCCAGCCTGTGAAATCCAAGCAAGGACAGGCAGCCTCTGGCCCTGCCCATGCATGGGAGTGAGGCCCACCCAGGGACAGTGGAAGCAGTGCCCACAGCTGCCAGGTGCCTTGGACACCTGCAGTGGCTCAGTAATCACTGATTTAACTCTAAAACATTCAGTCACTGGGATGAGTCAGCTGCAGGTCTCAGAGAGAATGCTCTCGGAGAATATAAATCAAACAGCCCTCACTAATCTTGGATGTGGCTGCCATTGGATCACCAAGGTCTTCAGCAGTTGCAGTAAGAGCCCCTGAAGAGATGAAGAGCCATTAGAGTCCATAATGGGAGAAGGGCTGGCACAGAGCCGTCCCCGACAGCCAGGAACGGGCCACGCGCAGCTGCCACAGTGTCTCAGTTCTCTGTTCCTCTACCCCCACGTGTGAGGCAGACCCAACCCACAGCCCCGTTCCCATAACACTGTGGTCCAGGGGGAAGAAAAACCTGATCAGCGGTCAACCAAGGACCCAGATGCAAATGCCCATGGACTCTGTGCAAACAAGACAGAATCAGACAGCAGGGCCAGCTGAGTGTGGTCAGTGCCAACCAGGCAGCTCCCCATGCTGCTCTGGGTAGTGCTTCTCACACCTGGAGAGCCAGGCAGAGACCCTGGGGGCACTTGGGAGCCGAGACCTGAGAAGATGAAGTGAGAGTGAGAGCCCTGGAACACTAAAATACGTAAGTGAACACCCTCCAGTGTCCTCTCCAATAACAAGAATGTGAAACCAAGAGAAAGAGGAGCAGTGCACCCCAGGACAGGTAGGCCCAGAAGTGTGAAGACAAGCACACACACACACCACACCAAGTCACCCCTGAGACCATGGCTACCAGCTTCCTTTCTTCAGGTCCTGCCTGCTCCAAGATTCAGTTTCCCACATCCCCGGCCAGCTCTGCCCCCTTCACCTAGGAGCCCTGGCCAGGCCCCTGCACAGCCGGGCAGCCCCCTCAGGGCTCCCATGCTGTTTCCTCCCCTGAGAATTCTCCAGCAGCCACAAGGAGCAGCAGGTGGCCTCTGCTCACAGCTCAGACCTTACCTCTCCAGTTTCTTAGTCTCCGAAGGACAGTTCATTCCCACGGGAACTCTGGTGCTGGGGTGAGGATGAGGAGCTTGAGTCCTGCTCAGATGAGAGAAGGACCTCAGGAAACGGGGTGCTGTCCCATCTCTACCGGATCTCCAGCAGCTTGCAGAGCCTGTCCCCCCAACCCACCCCCAGGGGGCTCTGAGCAGCCTCCTAGGCAAGAGCTTGCCAACACCCTCCATAGAGCTCCCGCCAAAGCCGTCTGCCCACTCACAGGGGACCCCAAGAGCAACATGAGGCCACAGACACAGATTCAAAAGGACCGAACACACACGTGCACATGTGCAGCAGAGACCATGGAACCAGGTGAGAGTGGAGGCCAAGGTGGGCAGAGCCCCCATGGGTGCCACTCTCCTGCCTCACATCGGGGCTGCTGAAGGCAGCACATGGGCAATGAACAGTCCTGCCAAGAGTGAAGCTCCAGAACACAGGTCAGCCTGATTTTCTCAACCTGAAAGGTCCCAGAACTGTCAGCAGAGTGTCCTTTTCAACCATGTCCTGGAGCACAGTCCCCAGCCAGCCCATGGCCAGGTCCAAATGTCAACCGAGTCCAAGCTTGCCATGCTCACCACACAACAGGCCAGTGAATCCGAGAGGTATTGAGACAAGGAATATGCCTTTATTCGGAAAGTTGGCAGACTAAGAAGGCAGACTAATGTCTCAAGATAACCATCTTATGGGGTTTGGATGCCAGGTTCTTTTATAGAACACAAGGACGGGTGCGGGGGGGTGGTGGTGAGGAAATAAAGTAAAAGAGGCAGAATTGGCCTCTGGTTCTCCCTCCTCTGGGCAAGGCTCTCCCTGAGATGCCCTCTGGGGATGTGTAGGGCCTGAATAATAGAGTTGGATTTGGTGCTGCAGAATGATACTTAATAACCACATGAAAATTAGGTGAGTTTCCAAATTGAGGCTTTAATTAAAGCAAAGACATACTCCTTAGGATGGTTACAATAAAAACAAAAACAAACAGAAAACAGGCATTGATGAGAAAGTGGAGAAACTGGAGCCCTTGTGCCCTGTTGGTGGGAATGTAAAATGGCACAGCTGCTATAGGAAACAGGATGGAGGGTCCTCAAAAAATTAAATACAGAATTGCCCATGATCTCTTAATTCTACTTCCAATTATACACCCAAATGTACTGAAAGTGAGGTCTCAAACAGGTTTTGCACACCCACATTCAGGGCAGCATTATTCACAAGCCAAAGGAGGGAAGCACCCGAAAAATCTACTGATGAAGCAAGTGTGAAATACCCATACATACGGTGCAATTATATTCCGCAGCAGGGATATTCAGTGAATATGCCTCAGACACCCACAACCTGCCGCCCTTCCAAGGTGGCCCAGCCAGTGACACCATCACCACCCAGCACTGCAACTGCACCCAGGGGTGCCATGAGCCAACAAGGCAGTCACTCAAAGGTGTACAGTGCTGCAACTAACGAGAAAACACCAGCATCCAGGGATACTCAGCCGTCAATCCTTCCACGGCTCTTCTCTCCAGGACAGGAAAGTGACAGGAGCGGTAGAACAGCGCCCCTGCACAAGGAGAGAGGTGAGGGTGGGGGGGGGCATCTGGGAGCACCCAAGACAGCACGGAAGCACCAGGAGCTCCCTGCCCTTCTAGAACCTCTGCCCCCACTGACTTGGCCCTTCCTCTAGGCTCACTCCACTGGAATAGACATCTGCAGGTGGAGAACTCACATAGCACTGCCATGTATGATCACCGTGGGAGCCGTCTCTAATTGTCTGAGCTCTAAGATGGGCCAGACCTTGGCCGGGAGACATAATGGCACTTCTGAAAAGTGGGCTCTGATAGCCTGCACAGCCAGCCAGGCCTGTCCCATGTCCACTGGTTCCCACTCCACGCTACCCCATCCCCACCACCAGATGGGGAAGCTGAGTTCCAGGCAGGGTCAGGGCCCACGATCCTGGTGACAGTCAAGCTCCTGGAGACTTCAAGAAGTGAGGATGTCAGCAGGAAGCTTCTGGCCACCTTGTGGACTGAGGCTCACTGTCCCCACCAAACACTCCCGGCCACACACTCCAGGTTGACAGAGATCCACGGTCAGCTGGAACACACGTCTGTGTGGGTGGTACGTGTAGTGTGTGGGGGTGTGGGGGTGTGCATCTGTATGTTCTGAAATAAAGTAAAGAGATGATTGAGAACCCTGGAGACCAGGGTTAGAGCTGACAATTGATTATACACAGACACTGTTGGCTAAAAGGTGGAGGTCAAAGTTCACGTGGTTTGTTGGGAAATATTTCCCTCAGGGTAAGGTCCTGGTTGGTTCAGACAGTAAAGGATCTGCCTACAATGCAGGAGACCCCAGGTCCGATTCTTGGGTAAGGCAGATCCTCTGGAGAAGGGAAGGGTGACCCACTCCAGTAATTTTGCCTGGAAAATCCCCCTGACAGAAGAACCTGGCAGACTACAGTCTCTGAGGTTGCAGAGAGTCGGACACAACTGAGCAACTAACGAGGTCTAGAAAAAGTTTCTAAGGCAATTTTTATGTGAAAAGGGACAATGTCAATAGTACCTCTGGTGGAAATCATAACCATTTCCAAAAGCTTGTTCCTGCATTAAACCCACCTCTCTCATACAAACAGCTAAGAGGATAGTCAAATTCCAAACCAGAGAGGGCACTTCTACCAAAATCCAAGTTCACAAAGTCCAGGAGTACAGCATACTGCAGACCCAATCCGCTAAGAATAGGTAGGATAGGGAGGGGGAGCTGGCGAAATACTCAGAGCCTCTAACTTGCAGGAAATGTCATAGAACAAGCTAAAAACATCCATAAAGGAAATGAATCCATTGGCCTTGCTTACACAAAGCTAAACTAGAGCTGCACAGATGCTTCTCAAAACCCGTGGCCCCACTGTGGGGCTAAGATGCTGAACCCAGTGGAAATACATAAGCTGGAATAGATGTGCTCCAAGTCCTGAGCCACAGCAGAAGGGGCTCAGATCTAAAGTCTAAGAGGGACAGTTCGCTGAATTAAAAGGTCAGTTGGCCATGCAGAAGTTCAACTGTGTTGAGGGCAAGGGCACACAGGAGACCTGTGACAGGACATAATCCAACCAGAGGCAAGGCCAGGACCAGGAGCTTGCAGGTGTGGGGTGGGGGGAGTGGCTAGCCCAGAGCCAGGCTGTGGGGCTCCTGAAATGAGCAGCCACCCAGCAAGCAACGAGGCATGGGGAAGCCACTCCTCCTTCACACTGTCCTCTGTCCTCTCTGTATTGTGAACTCAGGGCTCATGGCTGCTCACTTGGCCCTGAACGCACGAGTGCTGCATGCACAGCGCATGCCTGGTCAGGTCCCTGGGAAGGAAGGGATGCTGGACAGGAGATGACTGCTCCTGCCCTCTCTGTGCAGCTCAGGTCCGGCAGAGCACCAACACACTTCCTACTCCCACCCTACCAATCCCCAGACACATCATCTCCTCTTTCCTCCTGTTGTTAAACCCTACTATCCTCTGCAAAGGGCTTCCCTGGTAGCTCAGTGGTAAAGAACCCACCTGCCAATGCAGGAGACATAAGACACGTGGGTTCCATCCCTGGATTGGGAAGATCCCCTGGAGGAGGGCATGGCAACCCTCATGCCAACCCTGGAGGAGGGCATGGCAATCCAGTATTCTTGCCTGGGAAATCCCATGGACAGAGAAGCCTGGCAGGCTACAGTCCATGTGGTTACAAAGAGTCAGACAGGACTACAGTGACTTGGCATGCACGCACATATCCTTTGCAAGCCAGCGACTGCCACTCCCTTCTGAGCTCCTCTAAACCCCTGTAGCACCCGAGGTCTAGAAGGCGACACAAAGTTCCATGCCGGGCCAGCAGAAGTGCCAGCAGAGTCCTGTCCTGTGGGCACATTCTCAGCCCTCCACAGCCCTCTGAGTTTGCATAAGCTATATCTGCTTAGGCCTACCAGGTGATTCTTACCTAAAGTTTGAATATCACTGGCCTACATGATGCAGTTTCACACTAAATTTTACACTTTCTTTGCTGCCTGGTAATGGTTTCATTTATCTCATCTCTGTAAGTGATTGTGAAACTCCTCTTGTTACCGAGTCCAAGCTCGTTTGCTGACCGCACGACAGGCCAGTGAATCTGAGAGACGAGATGCTGAAGCAAGGAAAACAACTTTATTCAGAAAGCCAGCTGGTTGAGAAGATGGCAGACTAGTGTCTCAGAGTAACCATCTTGTCTGGGTCTGGAATACCAGGTTTTTCAGTAGAGTCAAAGAGAAAGAAGCAATAAGGAAGTGAAGTCAGAAGGCAGACTAGAGAGGGAGAAGCAGTGGGAAGTAAAGTGAAAGGGTCGTCAGTCTCTCAAAGCATCTCCAAGGGACTGGCCAGCCTTTGGAAGGGGTATGTTAATCTCTTCTTTTTGGTGTAGCTATTCACAGATGGGCACGGTCAGATTATCTGTGAGCTACAAAGGCACTTTAGTTTACAGTCAGGCAGAGGGGCAAGGGCCTTTGAGGCAGGCCTTTATGTATGACTGCAATAACAAAAGCAAGGAAAATCGAGGCAAACAGTTCCAACATGGAGTCAGAACTGGCTTCTTCTCTGCAACACTCTGAGCACAAAACCATGTCTTAAGGGACCTACGTGGGTTTCCTATGGCTGCTTGAGGGACCTACATTGGTTCTGTATGGCTGCCATAAAGTTTCACTACAAACTTGGTGGCTTAGAACAGCATAAATTTGTTATGGCAACTGTTGGTCAAAAATCTGACATGGGACTCATTGGGCTAAAACGGAAGAGCTGGATGCATGCCCTCAGAAGGCTCAGTGGAAAATTGTTAGCCTTTTCCAGCTTCCAGAGGCCTCCTGCATTCCTTGGCTCCAGGCTCATTCCTCTACTGTAAAGACAGTGAAGAACACAGGACAAAGAGGCCACCTGGGCATAAGGATTCTTTTGAGCTGAAAGCAACTGAGAACAGCAGATGCAAGAGGAGTTCCCTGCCCTCCTCCATTTGCCTAAAAGCAGGACATAAATTCTCTCTGTAAAAGTATACCAGAGATGACACTGAGTCTGCATAATTAACCTTATTAAGCATCCTATATATGCTTCCTAGTCATCTTCCCACAATTTACTGTCCCCAGGAGCCCAACCCCCCTTTCTTTTGTCTTGTCACTTCAAAACTGACTGCCCTTTGTTAAAATGATACATAAGCCCCAAGCCTACTGTGGTGACCCAAGGACGAAAGAGCAGATAAAACCAAGAGGGTCTTGGAATGCAGGAATGGAAGAACCAGAAACTTATTGTCCTCCCCTCCCCCATGTTGTAACTATTAATGGAACAGTATAACCTGTCTCCCCTCCTACCCTACGGAGAACATATTTGCCCTACTCTTCCCTCACCCAGTATACATGCCTCATCCAATCAGCAAATGACCGCATAAGACCCCGATCCCACTCCTTGTACCCTGAGTATAAAAGTGGACTAAGGACCCCTGTTCAATGTCAGTTCCCATTGAGCTGGCCTACTGTTCTAACAGCGTCCCCCACTCTAATAAACTTTATTCTCCTCTCACTCTGCCTCATGTCTGGAAATTCTTTTCCAACCTGCGCCGGGACCACATTTTTGGTGGCCTGTACGGGGAACTTGGGGTCTCTTCCCCACCTCCTCACTTCTCCTTTCTCATAGAGACCCTCTGCGAACAGGCAGGTGCTGTGGAAGCAACTGAGGAACTCTGGCCAGGGTTACCCTCTGGTGTGTTTCAAAGGCCACACTGCTCACTGTGGCCCAGTAGCTACCTCGCGAACAGGTGAGGGTCTCTCCTGTGTCTTCTTTCCAACTGAGGACTAGGTCAACCAACATTGTGTGGGAACAGGTCAGGCACTTAAAAGCCATTAGGGTGCCATGAAGACTCCCATGTGAAGATAAGGGGGACACAGAAAGGATCAGGCCCCAAGAGCATCCGCCCCTAGCAAGACAACTTCCGTGCACTGTGTCAGGCTCGTAGTGGTTGAGGCAAAACAGAGACCATCGTCCCCTGGCCACGCCTCCCTGATAGGACTGTAAGGCGGATTCCTCAGCCTTCTTCCCTGTCACTTTCACTTCTTCCCTTTCAGTCCAGATTGATTTACAGGAGCCTAGGTGTTGCGCTGAACCTTCAAGACAGCCTTCCACAGTTCAGTGAATTGCCAAAGGTGAGTCACCCAGTTGCTCCCAGGAATCTCTCTCTCTCCCCGGGTCACAGTGTGCCTTAGCCATATGGTTCTCAGAAATCACCTCTCACTGTCAGACGTGACTGTTGGGACAGTTGGGCCATTTTTGTGCCATTAGTAGCACGGAGAGATCACTGGGACCAAAGAGACCCCTTTCTGTCGGCCAGTGACTCTCAGTACCCCCACTCTACAGCAGGTAGGCTAAGAGTGTGTTCTGGTACATCCCAGGAGTCTCTCTCAGACTCACCCCTTGGCTATATTCTCAGAAACTGGAAAATGTTGACCCTGCAAAAGGCCTGGCCCCAGTACAAACTAGGGAACTTAAAAAAAAAAAAAAAAGGTCTCTGAATGGCACACTAGCCTCAAAAGCAGGGAAAGGACTCAGAATTTCCTTACATTCAGTCCTTCATGGCCCTCGGTCAGAATCTGGATCTGAGGGACTCATGCCGCGTGTGTCTTTCTGTTGCCTCCCTATCTCCTGTCCCCCCGTTTCTCTCCAGCGGATTTCCTGGATGAACCCTACTCGACCTTTCATATCCACACGATCTCTAGGAAAGGATTCTGAGGGTCCCTTTGGTCCAGGTCCTTCTCCTATATTCAAAAGGCTAAAGGATCAGAAACTCTCCTAACATTCTAAAGAATCCCCTTCTAACTACGCTTTTCTCTCAGGTGAAGAGGGAACCAAGCTTCCCCCACTCCTGCAAATTCCCTTCACCCTTCAGATTCTTCTGATGGGACAAAGATCTCACTTCCCACTAGAGGAACAATCCAATGATTTTATCAGCTGATCTGCCCCTGATATCAGAGTCAATTTGAGCACTATTTGGTCTATAATTTAAGTATAAAACTATGACTACAGAAAGGAAAGAAGACTTTTTGACACAGTTTGGCCATGATATTCTTTAGACCCCAGAGAAAACTGGTTAAAATGAAAATTTTTTACTGGAAACTACAAAACCGGTTCCTTTCGCATATGCAATCAAAAACAACTAGCTTGTTAAAAAGGCTGCCGAGGGAAAAGCTTGGAGTTAACCCTTTCCATGTCCCTGAAATACACAGCCCACTTTGCTGAGACCTCAGCCTTGAGCAAATTAGAACTTCAAAAAAAGAAAAAAGTGGGCTTGGGGAGTGGGTCAAAGAGAAATTTTAAATCTCAAGCGGTAAACTGTCTATCTGTATGGATTTTTGTATGTCTCAGTGTGTGTCTTTTTTTTGTTTTTTTTTTAAATAATACTGTTAGAGGAAGCACACTGATTGAAACCGCCCACCCTGGCCAGGCACCATAGTAACCATTTGCATGAGTTGTTTTATGACAGGAGATCCTGATAAGGAACACAGAAGTAATAAGCCACCACCAACTGGAAGAGTTCGGGAAAGGTCTAAACGAGACACTGCCTGTCTGTCCACTTCCCAGAATCCCTCTTGCTAGCATCCACCTTGGCTGAGCAATGCGTGTGCCACCAGGACAGACTGAATTAGAGTGATTGGCCAAAGACCACCCGGAAACTAATCCCATCACCATAAAACCCGATATTGCAAGCCACACGGCAGAGCTGTCCTCCTGGGTTCCCTTACCCTACTACTCTCCACCCAGGTGCCCTTTCCCAATAAACTCTCTTGCTTTGTCAGCACATGTGTCTCCTCAGACAATTCATCTCTGAGCGTTAGACAAGAGCCCAGTTTCAGGCCCTGGAAGGGGTCCGTCTTCCTGCAACAATACTGCTGAAGTTGTAAATGAGTTCTAATTTAATTGTGCTAAAGAAAAGTAGTCAATAAAGCAGAAGTAGATGTTTTTCTGGAACCCTCTTGCTCTTTCCTCTGGAGAAGGAAATGGTAATCCACTCCAGTACTCTTGCTTGGAAAATCCCATGAATGGAGGAGCATGGTAGGCTACAGTCCATGGGGTCGCAAAGAGTTGCACACAACTGAGTGACTTCACTTGGTCTTGCTTTTTCAATGATCCAACAGATGTTGGCAATTTAATCTCTGGTTCCTCTCTGCCTTTTCTAAATCCAGCCTCAACATCTGGAAGTTCATGGTTCACGTACTATTGCAGCCTGGCTTGGAGAATTTCGAGCATTACTTTACTATCATGTGAGATGAGTGCAATTGTGCAGTAGTTTGAGCATTCTTTGGCATTGCCTTTCTTTGGGATTGGAATGAAAACTGACCTTTTCCAGTCCTGTGGCCACTGCTGAGTTTTCCAAATTTGCTGGCATATTGAGTGCAGCACTTTCACAGCATCATCTTTTAGGACTTGAAATAGCTCAACTGGAATTCCATCACCTCCACTAGCTTTGTTTGTAGTGATGCTTCCTAAGTCCCAGTTGACTTTGTATTCCAGGATGTCTGGCTCTAGGTGAATGATCACACCATGGTGGTTATCTGGGTCATGAAGATCTTTTTTATATAGTTCTTCTGTGTATCTTGTCATCTCTTCTTAATATCTTCTGCTTCTGTTAGGTCGATACCATTTCTGTCCTTTATTGTGCCCATCTTTGCATGAAATGTTCCCTTGCTTCTGCTTTATTGACTACGCCAAAGCCTCTGACTGTGTGGATCACAACAAACTGTGGAAATTTTTTCAAGAGATGGGAATACCAGACCACCTGACCTACCTCCTGAGAAATCTGTATGCAGGTGAAGAAACAGCAGTTACAACTGGGCATGGAACAACGACTGGTTCCAAACTGGGAAAGGAGTATGTCAAGGCTGTATACTGTCACTTGTTTAACTTATATATAGAGGACATCATGTGAAATGCCAGGCTGGATGAAGCACACGCTGGAAGCAAGACTGCTGGGAGAAATATCAATAACCTCAGATATGCAGATGACACCACCCTTACGGCAGAATTCGAAGAAGCATTAAAGAGTCTCTTGTTGAAAGTGAAAGAGGACAGTGAAAAAGTTGGCTTAACACTTGATATTCAGAAAACTAAGATCATGGCATCCGGTCCCATCACTTCATGGGAAATAGATAGGGAAACAAAGGAAATAGTGAGAGACTTTATTTTCTTGGGCTCCAAAATCACTGCATATGGTAACCACAACCATGAAATTAAAAGATGCTTCACAGCCATGAAATTAAAAGATGCTTGCTCCTTGGAAGAAAAGCTATGAGCAACCTAGACAGCGTATTAATAAGCAGGGACATTACTTTGCCAACAAAGGTCCATCTAGTCAAAGCCATGGTTTTTCCAGTAGTCATGCATGGTTGTGAGAGTTGGACTATAAAGAAAGCTGAGCGCCAAAGAACTGATGTTTTTGAACTGTGGTGTTGGAAAAGACTCTTGAGAGTCCCTTGGACTGCAAGGAGATCCAACCAGTCCATCCTAAAGGAAATCAGTCCTGAATATTCATTGGAAGGACTGATGTAAAGCTGAAACTCCAATACTTTGGCCACCTGATGCCAAGAGCTGACTCATTGGAAAAGACCCTGATGCTGGGAAAGATTGAAGGCAGGAGGAGAAGGGGATGACAGAGGATGAGATGGTTGGATGGCACCACTGACTTGATGGACATGAGTTTGAGTGAACTCTGGGAGTTGGTGATGGACAGGGAGGCCTGGTGTGCTGCGATTCATGGGGTCGCAAAGAGTCATACATGACTGAGCGACTGAACTGAACTGATAGTCATTTGACAAACAAAGTCAGATGACCTGGGGTATACTGGGCTCTACGTAATAAAAGTTCTTGACTTATAATTCTTACTTGTGACCTTACTAATAACCGCTAGCTGTATTGTTCTCTATGTCACTTGTTTCAGAAGATTCTTTCTTACGTTACCAAATGTGTGACTGATCCTGTGATAAAATGCTGATATGCACTTCCATATGAGATCAATGACTGTAATAATGTAACTCTAGAAATGGGAAGAAACAACAAAGGAATATTTTCCTGGACCAAGAGGCTAGTAAGACAGGTATGGTCCAGAGATTTCTGCTACTCGCAAGGCCTGGTCCAATTAACAGCTCACTGGGTGACCTGTCAATGGAATCTTTGTTAAACCTGAGAAAGCCTTCCCAGCACTGTGGTACACAATGGCCATGAAATGCCCCCAAAGCATGGTCAAATATGTGGCTATGCAGGGACCCTGCTGACTGGAAGTTGGCACCTGCCAGCTGCCTCTACAAAGATTGCAACATGACCACTGCAAACTGCTGACCTTCAACAACTCCTGAAAGGAGTTCAGGGCGGAGGTCAGAAATAAGGCACTCTGTGCTCTGGGAAGAACCCAGAAGAACCAGCCTCCAGACTGCCAGATGTTTTCAGGTAAAGATTTTATGAGACCAAATTCCTACCTCTTCTCGTACCCAGAGAAACACTAACGTCACAAACCAAGGTCTGGGCCTGGTTCTCCTGGCTAGCCCCTGAGCAGCTTTTCTACTTCTATTAATCTTTGGGCCACGTACCTTTAACTTTCTTGTTAAGTTTGTTTCTTCTAGAATACAACAAATCTCCAAGTGGTAGTATGACAAGACTATTCCCTGACCAACACTCAAAACAATGCTGAAACAAGTCACCTTATCATTCCATGGATTCTCATCTCCCTGCACCCTGACAGAAAGCAGGCAAAAGGAACCCAGAGCCCCATGACACCCCTGTACAGCTTGAAGAAGTCAGAGCAGTCATTGCCCCTTTTCCTTTGAGACTGGGTTCCCAAATGCCTGAGAAGGGAAACAGGTAGATTGTTAGACATGAGCAGGGTATCAAAAGGGGCCAAAGAATTGGCCCTAAAAATAAGGAGAGGGAGGGATGTGGTGACCCAAGGAGGAAAGAGCAGATAAAACCAAGAGGGTCTTGGAATGCAGGAATGGAAGAACCAGACCCTTATCGTCCTCCCCTTCCCCATGTTTTAACTATTAATGGAACAGTATAACCTGTCTCCCCTCCTACCCTACGGAGAACGTATTTGCCCTACTCTTCCCCCACCCCGTATACATGCCTCATCCAATCAGCAAATGACCCGCAAGATCCCAATCCCACTCCTTGTACCCTGGGTATAAAAGTGGACTAAGGACCCCTGTTCAATGCTGGTTCTCCCTTGCGCTGGCCCGCTGTTCTAACAGCGTCTCCCACTCTAATAAACTGTATTCTCCACTCCTTCTGCCTCATATCTGAAAATTCTTTTCCCACCCGTGCCCAGACCACGATTCCTACTTGCTTCTTGGGGTTTTTACTTCTTTTGTGTGAGGCCTCTGTGCATATAACATTAAATGCGATATGCGTTTTCCCCTGTTAATCTGTTGTTAGTTTAACTCACAGGCCCCACATACAGAACTGAAGAGTAGAGGAAAAGTTTTCCTCCCCTCTACCAGCAGCACAGTATCTTCTCTCTTTCCTCCTGACTCTTTCATTAGGAACCTCATGATTACATTTAGGGTCTACCCATGAGGTCACAAGGGCTTCCCTGATAGCTCAGTTGGTAAAGAATCCCCCTGCAATGCAGGAGACCCCAGTTCAATTCCTGGGTTGGGAAGATCTGCTGGAGTGGGGATAGGCTACCCACGCCAGTATTCTTGGGCTTCCCTTGTGTCTCAGCTGGTAAAGATTCTTCCTGCAATGCGGGAGACCTGGGCTTGACCCCTGGGTTGGGAAGATCCCCTGGAGAAGGGAAAGGCTACCCACTCCAGTATTCTGGCCTGGAGAATTCCATGGACTGTATATACAGTCCATGGGGTTGCAAGGAGTTGGACATGACTGAGTGACTTTCACTTTCATGAGATCACAAAGAGACACAACTTAGTGACTAAACAGTAGCAACAGCAGAAGCTAATAAATCAGAATAATTTCTCTATCTCAAGATCCTTAACTTAAACATACCTGCAAAATCCCTTTAACATAGTCACAGGTTCCAGGGATTAGAATGTGAACATCTTTAGGGACTTGCAGACTCCTACTGCCATTCAGTACTGAATAGGTGTTAACTCTTTTGATTTTTTTTCCTAGAAAAAAAATTAGAATTTTAGGTGGTCTCCTAATTTCTTGACACTGAAAAATAACTAAGATATACTTTTTTAATCCTGGGAAGTCCAAACAAGACCTATCTGCCTATGAGGGCTGAGTGAGCCAGCTGGCCTGAGAGCTAGGCGTCCACGTGGGTGCTGTGTTGAATGGGGGTGGCGGAGAAAGGAGACCATCGGTCCTGCACACCCTCCATGAAGACAGACAGGGTGGGAGATGCCAATGCAGAAATCCAGGCTAGGAAAAGTCAGGATGAGGGCAATCGTAAGGTAGCATTAAGAATGCCGGTTGAATAAAAAATGCAAATGATTGGTAGTAGGAACTGAAAAATAAGAAGGAAACCACACATTCCAAGGCAATCTTGCCTTGATGAGTCATTCAGATGCAAATTTTATCCCAATTTTGGAAGGATTACAAGCACCCCTATTCACAGCCCTATTCCTATGTTAATTCTAAACTCAGAACTCCCTCCACAGTCCTCAGTCTGGGCACTTTCCTGCCACTGTTTCTTTTTATCAGGCCCCTAAGCACCGAGCTTTTCCAAGCTGGTATGGCAGAATTTCTGGCGTGTTTCTGGCTCTCTCCCCAGCTCTCCCCAACCCCGGCCCAGCAACCCCTCCAAAATATAGCGAGCATCCTCCCCAGTTATTGGACTTCAACACACTTAAGTTCTACTGGCCTGAAGGCACACGACCTTCCCACACTACTTACCAAGCACATATGAAAGCGAGAAACCAAGAGACCTAAGCTGTTCCAAACAATAAAGGGAGGTGATGAGCACTCCTGGCCCATGCCCACATTATGATCCGTCCACAGGGATCTGAATCACCTGCTCAAGAAAAGGACCCGGGAGCCTCCCCTGGACAGCAGAGTGCCTGCCCTGAATCACAGCCTCAGCCCTGGACACTTGCTGACCTGCGGGACAGACAGACGCACTTCTCATAAACAAACTCCTCTGGTCCTTGAGAAGGGTCATCAGTCACTCAGGCCCTGGTCACTAGGGTCGAGGGATAGAAGGACAGCTGTCTGCTTACTCAGCCCACTGCTGTTCACCTGAGCCATGAGAACTGAGAAAACAAAAACCCATCTGCACAAATAATAAAATGCTGGGATGCGCTAAGTACTCGGCCTCACTGTACACATCTCAGTGTCAATGAAACGGGGATGACTGTAAGGTCATCTGATTATTCAGAGGGTTAAACAAGGTCTCATGTGGCAGGCACTCAGAATACTCCAGCAGGAAATAAATTATACCATCGGGAAAAAAAGAAAAGAAAATGCTAGGCTTCTTGGCAGCAAACCCTAAAGAGCCAAGTCCCTGCTGCCCAGCCCAGTGGCCTTACCTCTCCCGGGGGCTGCACTCGCCAACGGGCTCCCTCACCCCACGCCGGTCACAGGGGAGGATGGTGCTCAGGACACAGTCTGGCCCAGCCACCCTGTCCTCACAGGGAGCTCTGCTGCCCAGGGGGTCTGTCCCGACACCTCGGTCTCCAGGGTGCAGCCTGGGTGGGGCCACAGGGACAGGCCATGGCAGCGGGCTCCACAGGGGCCATGACAAGGAGCCGTTCAGCAGTGGCACAAGCCGCCACAGTGAGCCTCCCTCAGCCCATGGAACATGCTTGCCCCATTCTCGTCCCTCTCAATGGCCAGCTGTGCGCCTGCGATGTGGACCCAATTGTTCTCCTGTGTGGGCTCATTCAGGAGCATGGGCAGGGCCGGCTCAGGCCAAGAGAGGAACCAGGAGCTTCTGTCCCCGAGGAGAAAGGTCCTTAGAGCCCTGCAGGGAGGGGGAAGGGGACCAGGCCCCTTGGTGTCTCCAAGGATCACACAGGCCCAGCCACAGGGTGAGGGCCTCAGGCTCCAGGTCGTGAACAGGGAGCTGCCTTTCATCCAGGCTCTCCTGCAGGGTCCCAGCAAGCCCCTAAGCCTCTCCAAGTGTCGGCGTCCAGCCTTGAAAACGGGGAAAGC
>NW_011494781.1:1357610-1361101 GCF_000754665.1 Bison bison bison | reverse complement strand
AAAGTGCCGCCGTCCAGCCTGAAAACCGGGGAAAGCCACAGCATCCAGTCCAGTCATGGCTGCAAGGTGGCAGCGAGGGTGAACGGGGATGTGATGTGTACAAGACACCTCAGCACCGCTGCCCAAAAACCAACTCGGGAAGAAGAGCTGGCAGAGGAGCGCCTCTTCCGCCTCCTGACTATACTGCCCATCAGGACATCCTCCCGAGAGTGGGCCTAGCCCGGGGCCACCATGCTACCTGCAGGGGTGGCTGGATGGGGGCACACAAGTGCCAGTGCAGCAGTGGCCAATCCTCTGCGGGGCCTGGAATGGGGCACAGCGTGAGGATGGCGGGGCCCACACCTGGTCGTGAGCCATCCTGGGGAGACGGGCAGACACCACAGGCTCAACCCCACCAGACACGGCCTCTGACAGCACCCAGCACCACCCCAACCTCCAGCTCCCCCCAAAAAGCAGTGCCTACAGCTCTACCACGTGCGTGCTAAGTGGCTTCAGTCATGTCTGACTCTTTGCAACCCCAGGGACTATAGCCCGCCAGGCTCCTCTGTCCACAGGAGTCTCCAGGCAAGAATACTGGAGTGGGTTGCCATGCCCTTCTTCAGGGGATCTTTCCAACCCAGGCGTTGAACGTGCATCTCTTCTGTCTCCTGCAATGGCAGGTGGGTTCTTTACCAGTAGGGCCACCTGGGCTCCACTGCTACCATGAAAAATTCCACACTCCATGATAGGAGGATCCGGGTCTCGGACACAGCAGTTTGGTGACAGTAGGCACTGACCCTCATGTGCTGCCTGCGATGGACACAGACTCCTGAGGTCCACCTCTGGGCATAAGGACAGAGGACTGGCCAACTCGTCCAGTGAAGGAAGCCAGGCCGTGGGGTAGGCAGACATAGCCGTATGACTGCCACAAACACCGGGGGTCTGGGTCTTGGTAATAAGCAGGATTGAGAATGGCTGCACCCATGTGATGGACAGAGCCATGCTATACGAGAGACCCGTGCCCTGCCCCTGCAGGACTGAAACTTGTTCGGTCCCAGACCTCAAGTCGAAAATCCCTTAAACCCAGCAACCAGGTAGGTCCATCCCACCTGCTGACCCAAACACCGTGCAGGCGGGGGCAGCAGGCTGGTTTTTAACCTTTCTAATTGGAGGGTTCTAACAAGCCACAGAGGTGGCCGGAGACAGTCAGTGCACGTGGGATGCTGCAGGACTGTGACAAGGGGTGACGATGCAGACTCTGCTCCCAGGAGTGGCCCCACCTGCTCCCAGGCACCTGTCTGGTGACCTCCTGCACCTTCCTCTCCCTAGGAGCCTTTGGTGACAACACCCTGGCTTGGAGACAAGATGCAGGAAAGGCGGGACAGCCACGGTTAGTGCTCAGGTGGGCTCAGTGGGAATGCCGTATCCTGGGATGGCATGGGGACGACTTTCAGAGCCGCCCGGGGCCTTGTGACAGTTCTCATCAGATGTCCAAGCAGGCGTGCTCCATGACTTGGCTGAAGGTGCCAGGTAACTGTGACCCTCAGTCAGTGACAGAGCTGGGCTCATGAAACTAGAGAAAATGTTAATCCATCCCTTCAAGAGTTAAAAGCCGCTTCTCCAGTCAAACCAGCATTATGAAAACACTTTATTCTGTCATTTATAAGAAACAAGGACGTTTCTGACTTTCAAAGTATTTTGAGGCAACAAACTGAAATATTCTTTACATTCATTGACTAGAATTATATATAATTTTTGTATTTTAAGACTTTCAGAAAATAGGCAATATGGCTTACAATTCTAAAATATTTTAATAAATTTATAATACATGAGCCACCTGTTTTAAAAAAACAGAGTTTCTTTGATTCCCTTAAGGTCTAGCTGCTGAGAGTCAAAACCACTCTGGTCTATAAACTGCCTATGAAGACAATTAGCTCTGAAGGCAATTTTCTTAAAGTGACAGTAATATTAAAAAAAAAAAAAAAAACACTTGGGCAAACACTTTTCTTCTGTGATTAAAGATTTCATCTAAAAATTAAGGTACCAAACAGAGGCTCAGGGTTTCAAACAGTAGCCTTTGCCATCCACAAATAATAAGACGTAAAATTTAATTCAGCTTCCACTGGAATGGTGCTCCTCAGATCAGCACTAGCTCAGCAGACCCATCTCCAGAGCTCTGCAGCCCACTGCAGACCTCAGACTCAGTGCATCAATGGGTCAATTCGACTTACAGTAAAAAGCAAGAGAAGTGTCTATTTTTAAAAACCTATTTACACGTACTTGCACTTAAAAAAAAAGGTTAGCAAAGAACCCACTGCATAAATTTTGGTCAAATGAAAACCAACTGACCCATGTTCAAGCTCACCACATCTTCGCACCAATTTTAAGCATGAATTCAACCTTATTTGGCTCTAAAATGCACCACGTTAATAATTCTCCAGTTAGTGCACGGCCTTGGTCACAGCTGCCAAGTGTCAGACAGCACGAGGGAAAGCTCCAGGGACAGACCAGCCAGACTTGAGTCTTACCAAGAACAGTTCAGATGGACAACAGAGGTCCAGTGGTTCATCACCCACCCTCTGACCTGACCCTCATCTTGTGGGCTACCCAGGCCATGGGGCTTCTCTCCCACCGCCCCTCGCCTGGACACACCATACACACTGTCCCCAGCCACGCTGACCACCTTGGCTTTGTCCTCTGCTCCCGCATCTTCCACCGATCAGCCACTCAGGGCATCCTCCACACACTTCAAATGTGCCCAGGCCCCTCTGGGTTACAAGCTCGTGATCTTCCAGGAAAAAAAAAGTAAGGGACCTCAGATGGACAGATAATTATGGGGGCTCTTGGCGGGGGGCGGGGGGGGGCCTGCTTTGTGGACATGCCATCTTAGGTACTCTCAGGGGATGGGGGGTGGGGTCTGTGCAATGGCCAGGATCCCGAGGGGACTCATGGGGGTTTGCGTGGTAGATGGACCATTTTCCAGCTGGGGGAAACAAGTTGCCAGGCTGAGAACCCAATGGGGCTGAGGTGAGAGCCCAGCATAGTGGGTCCAAGGCCAGAAGAGAGATGTGGCCAGAGTGCCGTTACTGGCAGGATGACCTTGGGCTCTGACCACAGCGTCAGGATGCCCTGGCCATGAGCAGAGGGCAAAGGCGGCCCAGAGGCAGGAGCAGTGAGAGGGCACCAATCACCCACCGCCCAGAACTAGAGACTTCTTCTCAGGACTGTAGGGTCCCAAACGCCCGGCCCCCTTGGCCCACCTGCCATCGAGGCTGCTTTCCTTCTACACAGCCCCTGGGTCCCTCTCACCACTTTCGCCTCCACACTAGGCCAGCACTTTCTGTTTTCCTTCCTACATGGGCCTGCACTAAAATCCAGTTAAACTGTGGACTCCGATCAGAAACTCAGTGCCAGACTCTGCTGTTAGGACAAAAGATTGGGGACTGGCCGGAGGGTGAGCGCCTCATGCAGAGGACAATCACCGCACAGGGCAGGGAGGAGGAGGACATGGG
>NW_011494781.1:1350357-1357510 GCF_000754665.1 Bison bison bison | reverse complement strand
ATGGGGGCTGACAGGGCCTCTCACTTCCCACAGCTGGGTTTTTAAACATCTCTTCTCTCTTCCCTATTGGGCATGCAGCTCAGTGTACACGAGCCCGAACTGTGCAGGTAGGGACTTGCAGACTGACATGGGTGAGGCTGGTGAGCTCGTTTGTTACTAATGCCCCTTCCCCAGCCAGGGCACCGGAAACACAGCACACATCCTTCCCACCCCTGCTGGCCACGGACCAGCCTCTGACTCGGTCTACTTCCCCTGTGTGGCCTGGGTCACAGTCAGCAGAGCAGTGAGAGGGGCTCCTTGGGTTGGAAGCCAAGGGGCTGTCTGGTACCCAGCCACAGCCCCACTGGCATGGAAGGGGTGGCCTCATATATGCAAGCTTCCTGGTGTCTATTAAATGCAAACAGCTCTGCAAGGCACAATGAACTCCTTGCTGAGTCGCAGCAGCACACAAAGTTATAAGGAAGCCAAGTGCCTGCGGAATCTCAGAGAAGCAGGGCGCATGCAGCAAGGAAGGGCAGGTGCTAGCAGGATTGGACACATCAAAAGAAACTGCCTGGCCAGGGCCACCTCCTCCACTGGCTGGAAGTACAGAGTCCAGGTGAAATTTGGAAAAACAGATGATTTTCACTGGCAAAGAACAGCTGGCAAAGGATCAGCACCACATACCTGTGCCTCTCAAGCTCTTGTGTCAAAACCCACTTGGGGGGGGGTTGACGATCCATGCAGGCCTGGAGGAGATCAGTGCTAGACACCACCCTGCACAACCGGGGTCCTTGGCCCACCCTGCTTACCCCTTCCCAGGAAGGAAGCAGAGAGACCAGGCACAGACCCTGGGCCAGGACGGGACTTGGTGTAAGAGTGCCCAGCAAATACCCACCCCACAGCGCACCAGTGAAAGTCACTCAGTCGTGTGTGTCCGACTCTTTACGACCCCATGGACTATACAGTCCATGGAATTATCCAGGCCAAATTACTGGAGTGGGTAGCCTTTCCCTTTTCCAGGGGATCTTCCCAACCCAGGAACAGAACCCAGGTCTCCTGCATTGCAGGCAAATTTCTTACCAGCTGAGCCATCAGGGAAGCCCAAGAATACTGGAGTGGGTAGCCTATTCCTTCTCCAGAGGATCTTCCCAACTCAGGAATCAGACCGGGGTCTCCAGCATTGCAGGTGGATTCTTTACTAACTGAGCTATTGGGAAAGGCCTGCGGTGCACCAGGCCCGCCTGCAGTCCCCATCACAGGGGCCAACCCCACGTCTAGAGGACCTGAGTGGTGCACAAGGAACACACCTACCAGTGGGCAGACGCCACCCCTGCACCAGCACCACCTCCTCCTCCTTCCCCCGCACACAGGGAGGCTCCTGGTTCACCTTCCACTGTCAGCAAAGCAGAGAGCCTCCAGTCACCCAGGTGTTCAGGGGACAAATGAGCCAGCCTGCAAAGTGCATCCTGGACCACCACCCCCACCTGTGGCTGCCACCCGAGAAGCAGGCTGGGCCACCAGCAGCTGCCAAAGGAGGACCTCTGCAAGGCAGAGCGACAGGACAGCCCTGAGCCTGCGGCGCCTACACCCACCCCACCCCACGCCCTCTTCTGCCGCACCCAGCTTCCTTATGTGAGATCGCTGTTGTCCTGTGTGGGCTCAGGGCACACAGCTCAAGGCGCCCCTCCACCTGCAGTGTGGGCGGGGCGAGGGCCCCAAGAGGATAAGCACTGCCCTGACCTCAGCAGGTTCCCAGTGTGGGTGGAGCCAGTCCAGCTTGAGCAGCACTGTGGGAGCTTGGGCACAGAAGGCATCTGGGGTACACAAAGGGCACTGGGGAGACAGGGCATGGCAGCCCAGAGGGCCCAGGTCAGTGCCCAGGTGTGAGCTCCTGTGGGCAGCTGTTGGACACGGGGTACACCTGGGAACGGCAGCACTCATACCTGCCAAGGGCACACGCACCCCGCTAAGTACACACACGCTCCACCACATGCAGAGTAATAGCACCCATATCCAGAGAACACTTATACCATCGCAAGTCCCCAGCACGACGGTGGAGCCATCACCGTATGTTGTCTTTCCATGATAAACTTATTCTCTTTTAGTGCCTTATTCCTTCAGTTCAGTTCAGTTGCTCAGTCATGTCCAACTCTTTGCAACCCCATGGAATGCAGCACGCCAGGCCTCCCTGTCCATCACCAACTCCCTGAGTTTGCTCAAAGTCATGTCCATCAAGTCGGTGATGCCATCCAACCATCTCATCCTCTGTCGTCCCCTTCTCTTCCTGCCTTCAATCTTTCCCAGCATCAGGGTCTTTTCCAATGAGTCTGCTGCTGCTACTGCTGCTGCTGCTAAGTCACTTCAGTCGTGTCCGACTCTGTGCGACCCCATAGACGGCAGCCCACTAGGCTCCCCCGTCCCTGGGATTCTCCAGGCAAGATCACTGGAGTGGGTTGCCATTTCCTTCTCCAATGCATGAAAGTGAAAAGTGAAAGTGAAGTCGCTCAGTCGTGTCCGACTCTTAGCGACCCCATGGACTGCAGCCCACCAGGCTTCTCCATCCAGGGGATTTTCCAGGCAAGAGCACTGGAGTGGGGTGCCATCGCCTTCTCTGTCCAATGAGTCAGTCAGCCTTATTCCTTGAATACTGCTATTTCACTTGTTCAATCATCTTGAAAAATTCTGTCTGTGCAGAGGGGTAATTCTACACAATGCAAAGGTCTTTGTGTCCTTTTTCACCTGGCCCCCTCTCCAACCTTCACCATACCTTCCTGTCTTCTGTCCCTGGCAGCACAAACATCGTGCATCCACCCACATCTTCCTCTTCCCAGGAGCCATGATACACGTTAACGTGGATACGCAGTCATGACTGCATTATAAGAACAGTCCTGTAACATTTCATCACGCACACACAGCTCAGCAAGGGGGGTTCCTTTACCAGCTCTCAAAACACACCATACATACAGCTGCTGCCAATGTAAAGATGGCACATGGAAGATGAAAAGGCCAGTGGGAGGGACTGGAGAATCCCTTAAGGGAACCAGTTTACATGAGACCATAATATACCACAGAGCTGAAGTTCAATTCATTGGTCAAAGGACTGATCACTGAATAATTATTTAGTGCTGGTACACTGGAGGGAAATAAAATTACACTCCCCTCCCTCCAGCATCTTACTACCTATTACGCAAAAGCAGTTTTAGATGGGCTCAAGAGCAGAATTTGTACACAAAACAATAAAACACCTACCAAGAAATCGATAGAGAGCCCATGGAATCTTTCTAACAAATATAGTTATTAATATTTATAAGTCATAAAAGAAAAGAGACATAGTCAACCATATAATGATTTAATCTTGATGGCAAATGACACCTTAGTAAAAGTAATTAGCAAACAACAGAACTGGGGAATAAATGTTTTCAAGACAGAAAACCATCCACTTCTATAACAAATGAAAAGCCCCCACAATAGGACTTCCCTGGTGGGTCAATGGTGAAGAATCTGCCTGCCAATGAAGGAGACACAGATTCGATCCCTGGGTTGGGAAGATCCTCTGGAGAAGGAAACGGCAACCCACTCCAGTATTCTTGCCTGGAGAATCCATGGACAGAGAAGCCTGGTGGGCTACAGTCCACAGAGTCACAAAGAGTTGGACACAACCTAGCGACTAAATAGCAACAACAACAAAAGAATAGGGGAGGGAGAAACACCCTAAGAAAAGGGGAAACACGGGCAAAGAACCCAAATGGGCAATTCACAGATGGAGGGATCTTTGAGCAAAGATCCTAAACTCACCAGATTCAAGGAGACACACTTCAAGGAACAAAGCTGCCACTCTGGACTTCTCAGACTGACAAAGTCAGAAAGACCACTCATGCCCACCACTGAGAGAACCTGTAGGATCAGGGTATACACTCACCCATGCAGGAAAGAGATGGACTGCTAGATCTTTTCAGAAGGCGACCTGGCACGATCTATAAAACAAAGAGACACACACCCTGCCCCAGTGGTGCCACTCCCTGAAATCCATGCCTGAATAACAGCCCGTGCGTGTGGCTGGGATATTTACGGGAGTGCTGTTTACACTGGCCGTGTTCTTTTCCTGTGGCAGCTCTAACAAATGACTCTAAACCAGTGGCTTAGGACAACAGAAACCTATTCTCTCAGAGTTCTGGAGGCTAGGAGTCTGCAATCAGTTTCTCCGGGCTGAAATCACGGTGTCAGCAGGCTTGCGCTCCCTCCAGAGGCTCTGTGGGAGAATCCTTCCTGGCCTCTTCCACCTTTCAGTGGCTTCTGGCACATCTTGGTTTGTGGCCACTGTATTAGTCAGCACCCCCAGAGAAACAGAATCGATAGTATGTGTATACACAGAGAAAGGGATTTATTCTACTGAATCTGATCACGTGACCATGGAGGTTGACAGGCCCTGAGATCAGCAGTCAGCATGCTGGACCCAGGAGAGCTGACGATGCAAGTTCCATCTCTAGTCCTAATCTGAAGGCAGGAGAAAACCAGTGTTCCAGCTCAAAGACAGCCCGGCAGAGAGAGGGAATTCTCACTCCACCTTTCTGCTCCAGTCAGGCCCTCAACTGATTGGATGAGGCCCACCCACGGGGGGAGGGCAATCTGCCTCAGTCTGCCTACATATTCAAAAGCTAATCTCACCCAGACACACCCAGAATCAGGTTTGACCAAGTGTCTGGCACAGTCAAGCTGACACACAGAATTAGCCACCACACCCGTATCAGTCTAATCTCTGCTTCCATCTTCACATCACCTGTCTCCTCTTATCTTTCACATCTCTGCTGCCTCCCTCTCATAAGGACACTTGTGATGGCATTTAGGGCCCATCAGATATAGCCCAGGACCACCTCCGCATGCAAGATTCTTAACTGAATCACATCTGCAAAGATTCTATCTCTAGGAAAGGTACCACTCAGAGGTTCCAGGAATTAGAATCTGTCTTCTTTGGAGGCCATCCTTCAGCCTGCTACAAAGGACCAAAAACTCAATCCTGGAGCCTGAGTGAGTAGCTCCGAGTAGTGCCTGGTTCATGTTCTTAACGTCCACTGACCAGTCAGTAATTAAGCAACATCTTCCCTCAACATGGCTGAGAAGACAAAGAAAAGGACCCCCACCACGATAAGGAACACAGCTGGACCTCTCTCAGATTCTAGTGAGGACCCTTTGCTTCCCAAGGCATTTTTCTGAAAAAAAATGAGTGCCCCTTTGACTCAAAGGCATAGGCTATCCGAGCCCCTGGAGAGCCACGTCTTTCCAATGAGGCAGCAAAACAAACCAACGAAGCCATGAAGAGTATCCATAAAGGCTTACACAGAAAGATGGAGGCACTTCCTTTCTAAACTCGCCTCCTGCTCTACAAACTATGCTGTGCAGAGTCTGCAAGCCCAGCTGAGCCAGGGATGGGGCGTTCTGCCTCACCCCACCCCTGCCACTCTACCTCCCTGCCTCCAGACACATTAGGACCCCACCACTCATGCCTAGGGGCTCAACTGAGCAGGACCTGCATTCTCACATGCCACCCACATCCTCTCCTTTCCCATCCAGCCACCTGCCTGAGTCTTGCATCAAGTCCCATCTCACCCCACAGGCCCATCCTTGTGTCCCAAACAGGCCAGCCTCACCTGATGAACACAGGGTGGACAGACGTCCCCAGGCCATGCAGCCTGCCCTCTGGGAGTTGAGCTGGGACCCACCCCTCAGGGCCATCCCTTGGACGTCTCCCTGACTCCAGGTGTAAGCTCCCAGGACCTCCTCCCCTCCAAACTTCACGTGCCCCAAACCATACTCCCTCCTAGACAGCCTGCATGGAGGTGGCCTATAAGTGGACCCTCTATCCTTCCAGCTGCTCAGCAAAAATCTGAGTGCGTCCTCAGCCCCCCACCCCACCCCAGATCCAACCTTGAGGCAAGTCCCCTCAGCTTCACCTCCAAATAAATGCCCAGTCAGGCCATCCTCCCACCCCTACTGCTGTACTCTGGCCCAAGCCACCACCTCTCCCCCTGATCACCTCACAGTCTCCTAACAGGGTGCCCCATCCTACCTTCCAGTGTCCATTCTTCCTAGATACCAGCAGTCCTGTCCAAACCCTTGGCTCCCAGGGCTCCCATCTCAGCCTCTCTGAGCACCAATAAGCTCACCATGCACCTACGTCTTCTCTCACCTGCCCCTCCTCGACACCTGAGCATACTCCTGCCTCAGGACCTTTGCACCTGCTGTCCCCTCTGCCTGGAACACTATTCCCAAAACCAGGGCCAGACCTCATCTCTTCTCAACCAACTGCCCTTTCTCTGCAAGGCACTCCCAGGACCCTTTCTCTGCTTACTTTCTCTTCTTCGCACCCACCACCACTTCACCCCCATATCTGACTTACTGATCCCCTTTGTGGTCCATCCTCCCAACAGTAGAAAGCTTCTCCACTGTGGAAGGCCAGTGCCTAGAGTGTATGGAGCACAGCTCAGGAGCTCAGTGCACCATCAGAGTGATGGGGCTTGAAGGGTGACAGGGCTCCACGCCCTGGGGCCAGCCATGTTCCCCAACACCAGAACGGGGCCACAGCTCAACCCCAGCTTCGTGTGGGCACATGCACCACAGCACAGGACAGATGTGGAACCCTGAGGCCTGTGCATGCCCTGAAAACGTGCTGGACACACCAGAAAGTCCTTTACTGAAAGGCTCACTTCACTGGCCCTCGCACATGACAGCATCGCCACATGCCCACTCTTTTCAGAGAAAAACAGGCCTTTGTGGGATATAAATAGCCCAGCCAGATGTGAGAAGGCCTGCGGGGCTCTCCCAGCACTCGGGCCACGTGCCCTGTAGCTGCTCAAATGGCAGCTCCCCTTCAGCAGATCGTTGGCGGGGCTTCCAGGGGCAGGAGAGGGTTAAACGGTGGTCCCTCCCCCACATCAGATCAGTGGCAGGGATTCACCAAGGCCATCGCTAACTCACAGGATCAGCACGCCAAACAGCGTGCACAGGCCACACCACAGCTGTATGTGGCAGATCAAGCCAGATGCACTGCACATTTCTTTATCCATGAAAAACAGGGAAACCAAAGCCCAGACAATGGGGAGCCTGGATAACAGGGAGCCCAGATAAAGAGCAGCCTGATCAACAGGGTGCCAGGACCACCTTTCTGGGGAGCAAC
>NW_011494781.1:1343883-1350257 GCF_000754665.1 Bison bison bison | reverse complement strand
GGAGCAACATGCTCACCAAAGCCGACGGCTCAGTTCCTGTGCAGGAGAAATGCCATCTGAGCACAGAACCCGTTTCTTGGCTGAGGCCTGGAAGTCCCTGTGCAGCCTGAAGTCCTGTGCAGTCCCTGTCTGCAGAAAGGCAAAAACAACTGCACTTGAAGCTGGCTTCAAGGTATTCTCAAAGCCTGACAGTTCCTCATCCTTTGAGTCCCTAGTCTGTGCCTCCCAGCCTGTGGGCCCGGCCTCGACAGAAGGGGAAATTCAAATGCAGAGGGCACAGTCTAGACCTGTGCCTCCCAAAGAAACACTAGGTGGGTCACTCATGTGAGCCACACCTGTGATCTCAGATCACATGTGTGCCTACCAGTCACACTGAGAGCAAAAACAAACAGGTGAAGTTTGTGTTAACAGCACACTTGATTTAGCTCAATACATAGCCAATCCCTCCAACACATAACTAATAGAGTCGTGGACAGGACATCTTCCCATCGCTTCTGAGTTTAAGGTCTCCCCAGGCACCACACTGCCCGGCTCTGATGGGCCACACGTGGAGCGCTCCTCGCCCTGAATGGTGTCGGCCACGGTGCTGGACAGAGCGGGTCCAGGTGTGGCTGCAGGTGTAGAAGCTTCCACTCACTATAAAGGGACCCAACAAGATCAGAGTCGGGTGATGGCCACGGAGGGAGGTCCTGGACACAGCCCTCTGGCTAGCCCGGTCCTGGCTCTTCGGAGCCCCATCCTCAGCAGGACAGAGGGGCACCAGCGCCTGCAGATTGTCTCTTACTAGAGACTGACCAGGGTGCCCCTGAGCTGGGTGGTGCTCAGGCCCCCCCATCATATTACAACAGCTTTTGGACACACACCACTCCGTGTATGCCTCCTCCAACACACACCTCCGTGCACCACCTTGTGTGGGTGACCTGTTTCTCCTGCAATATAATCTATACTGTAAGCCTTAAAGGACACATCTGAGCTAACATCATACACAGATCAGCATTAGAATGAAGTGAGTCACGTATAGTTTTTACATTAACGAGTCCCTCAGGCCACTCTGTGAGACTAAAAGCTCAGACCACTCATTTTTGGTTACAGCAGCACCCCAGGACTCTTGCACACCCTTGGGAGGTGGTCCTGGGAGCTTGTCCAGGTGACAGCTTTACAGGGCCTCAGCCGGTGGACCAGAGAGCCCTCCCAGGCCTTCTGACACACACAGGAGTAATTAACTCCCATTCCAGTGTTGCTTAATTACATCTAGTCTTCCCAGTGGTCATGTATGGATACGAGAGTTGGACTGTAAAGAAGTTAGAGCGACAAAGAATTGATGCCTTTGAACTGTGGTGCTGGAGAAGACTTGAGAGTCCCCTGAACAACAAGGAGATCAAACCAGTCAATCTTAAGGGAAATCAAACTTCAATACTCTTTGGAAGAACTGATGCTGAAGCTGAAACTCCAGTATTTTGGTCATCTGATGCAAACAGCTGACTCAATGGAAAAGACCCTGATGCTGGGAAAGATTGAGAGCAGAAGAAGAGGGTGTCAGAAGATGAGATGGCTAGATGGCATCATCAATGCAATGGACGTGAACTTGGGCAAACTTCAGGAGATGGTGAGGGACAGGTAGGCCTGGTGTGCTGCAGTCGATGGGGTCACAAAGAGTCGGACACAACTGAGCAACCAAACAACACTTACATCTACAGTCATGTCACTCTCAGCTCTGCAAGACACTGAATGCCACGTGCTAAAAATAAAAGCACACCTCTTACAGACAGGTGGCCTATCTCGCGCCTGTGGAGCCCCCTGCCTCTGGGCGCCACCCTGGTACCCAGGCAGCACTCACAGGGCACCCTTGAGTGCCCTGTGTGATTGTTAAGTAGGCATCACCAAAACCAAAATACTCAGAGTAATTCACTTCCTTTACCCGAGTTCTCACTAGAAGCAGGCTTTAGGAGTTTGAGTCTAAGAAAAAAAAAAATTGCAGGTAAGACATAAAACTGTACCCCCAGGCAGACATCCACATGAACCCAACCCTGGGAGGCTGCAGACTCCCTCATGTCCCTCCTGGTCCATGCTCCGGGGAAGCCCACAGGCGGGTGATGTGCCCAAGGTGGGCACCCCAGCACCCCAACCACCACACACCTTGAAGCTAGATCACCTGGTCCCTGCTCTCGTGGGAGAACACACAATCTCAGCGGTCAGTTCCTCGCAGAGGCTGCCCTTGGTTCAAGCACATCCCCAAGACTCTCACCATAGAGACAGACAGGCCCGCACAGCAGCAACAGAGGGCATACTTGCCCCATCTGCAAACAAGAGACCATGCCAACCCCGCCAATTTCTATCTGAACCACTTCAAAGCAGCAAAGCTGATCCCGGAAATGAGTTGTTTTCTTCTCTTCAACACAGGTTCTAGAATACTTTTTAATCTTCCTAAGCTTTTCCTTTTCAATTACCTTTTGTAAACCATCTGTTTATAACGTGAAAGGTAAAGCCAGGGGGTGATTCCTAACGTGGGGGTGGGGCAGTTCCCAGAGTCGGGGAGGCAGGGCTGGGCCAGGAGCCAGCCTGGGGACCAAACCCTGAAGGCTCTCTCAGAGAACAATTCTGCCAGCAGGACGGGTACCTGGAGAGGACGCAGTACTTAAATGTCCTGTGTACACACTGAAAATAAAAGTTACTCCTGGAAACTCCAACTCAGTACGTCTGGACAGACTTTTATTCCAGCTCTCTCTCCAGGACACGCACAGATGTCTGCGGGTCTGAAGTGAGGAGTGACTGACGGGGCAGGCACCCGACATTTCCACCACCCTCCTCCACTGCCATGTCCAGAGCTGCCAGCTCACAAAGTGAGCCCTTTGGAAGCTTATTCTTGGGCTGCTGGCTCCCAGCCCAAACAAATAGAAAGGCTCCCTCAGAAGCCCTCTTCTCTCCCGGCTCAATCAGATCAAGTAAACGCGATGAAAGCTCAAGATGGAGCCCCTAGGTGGACCCTGAGCTGAAGACGGCCCTCCAGGGCCATGGCAGGTACCAAAGCTTCAAATCCAGTTCAGGTATGACTGCCAGGGTGTGGGGAGAAGGCAATGGCACCCCACTCCAGTGTTCCTGCCTGGAGACTCCCAGGGACGGAAGAGCCTGGTGGGCTGCTGTCTATGGGGTTGCACAGAGTCGGACACAACTGAAGCGACTTAGCAGTAGCAGCAGCAACCAGGGTGTGAGACTGGAGGTCCTAAGACGCTGCCCACCTGCTAAGACAGTCCCGTCCCTCTGTGATGCAGCAAGGGCTCACCGCACAGGACTCAGACAAGACAGAAGCCACATTCACCTGAGACAAAGCGAGACACAGGCCCCCCAATCCCATTCTGGGCCTCATCCAGGATGGGCTGAACGGTCATCCCCACAGATCAACTGGAATGAAACACGTGTCACCCGACTCTGCTTCAGCTTCTCTTCTTCCCCAAGGCCTCCCTCGACCCACAGCCAGGCTGAGCCCTCAGACAGCCCCCCTGAGAAGAGACCGGCCTTGGGGGACACA
The DNA here is from genome assembly GCF_000754665.1 of Bison bison bison. Lineage (NCBI taxonomy): Eukaryota > Metazoa > Chordata > Mammalia > Artiodactyla > Bovidae > Bison > Bison bison. The sequence goes on along the minus strand of NW_011494781.1, from coordinate 1,346,731 downwards.
TCCTCCAATCTATCACCCACCGCTCTTCATCCCACTGCCCCACACCTGGGTCTTACAGACTGTCTACACCTCCCTACGAAGGAAAAACCCAGTGTGCCTGATCCCTGCTGTGCCTGCCATGGTCACACATCTCTCCACAGCAACATCTGTCTCCCACAAATCTCTCTCCTTCCCTGGCTCCCCCACAATAATCCTTTCAAATAAAGACTCTTACTAAGCCTGGCTTTGATTTTCATTCGACAACTGATTACAAATGACCTGAAGCCCAAAATCACATGGATCTGACGGACAGGTGAGACCTCTGATTTCCACCTTCCTGAAGACTCTCAGGGTTCCCTAAGGTCTCACTAGTTCTGGCTCAAAGTACAAATAGGGACTGGTTCGAGAACCAGCTCAGAAGCGTGTCTGAGACCTTAAGCCACAGATGCTTCTGGGGGCTGGCAAGAAAGAGAAACAGGGAGAAGCGACATCAAGGAAAATCAGACCACTCACGCATGTCCGGTGTCCCGTTCACTACGGAAACTCTGCGCTTCCTTGGAAACATCACACACAGCACACAGGGAACTTCCCTGGTGATCCAGTGGCTAAGACTGTGCTCTCAATGCAGGGGACCCAGGTTCGATCCCTGCTCAGGGAACTAGATCCCAGATGCCACAACTAAGAATTCACGTGCTGCAACTAAACATCCTGCATGCTGCAACTAAGACCAGGCACAAACACATGAATAAAATGTTAACAAACAAAAAACAACCACAGCACACAGAACCTTTTGCTTAAGCTGATGCCTCTCTAGGAGGTCGTCAGGTCTCCATGGGGCCATCCAAAGCATAACACTCAGTGAATCCAGGCCCCCTGCTCCCCACACCCCTGCAGGTAGAGAAGTTCTGAGTGGGGAACAGGTCCACCACCAACAAATGCTTTATTTTCATTCTCCCAGCAGGAAGTGAAGGGGTAGCGGGTGGGGCCCATTGCTGAACCTTCACTGATCTACTGAACATGAAAAATTCTCTTTCAGTCAGTCAAGAATATGCCTGCAATGCAGGAGACCTGAGTTCAATTCCTGGGTCAAGATTCCCTGAAGAATGGCAACCCATTCAGTATTCTTGCCTGGAGAATCCCATGGAATCCCTGGCAGGCTACAGTCCATGGGGTCACAAGAGTCAGACACCACCTGGTGACTAAACCACCACCACCACTCTTTCTAAATACGCTGCTACCAAATGTGTAAAAGGAAATGTTCATCTCACTGCTGATCAAAAAATACAAATTAACACAAGATGCCATTCTCCCCCTACAGAAGTAACAAAGAAAAAAAAGATAAGGTTTAAAGGTGGTGAGGAGGTGTGGGCCCCTTCCCAGGGTCAACAGGAAGTCTTTTCTAGAAGCAACATCCGGAACCTTCCAAATCAATGCTAGCTACAGGTAACAATGTTCTCATCTTGTATTCCACACACAGAAGTTCTCATCCAGTAGCCTCTTGATAGCATAAAAACAGAAAACATCCCCAAAGAGAGGATTAAATGAGTATCTAAAGGACCAAGTTGGCGCCAGAGTGTGGGTATGGTCTTTCTGGACTGCTGTGATTTTGAGTCACACCTCCTCAGCCAACCCAGGAGGCAACGGGGACACCCACTGCCCTAACCTGAGGCATGTCAACACATGAGAAAAGCCATCAAAATAAACTTCTGAAAGTTGCATCCATCTGAGTTTTGTTCCCACCCCAGAGAGCAGCATATGGATAGAAAACCACGGTGTATAAACCACAGAGAAAGTCCTGGGATCAGCGTGTGTTTCTTCGGTAACAAATGAAATAATGAATCAGATTTAACAGAAGGGTAGGATGCGTTTTGGCAAACTGCTTTTCCTAGCAGTTGATTAAACTAGGTTTGGGTTTTAGAAGGGAAACTCTCAGGCTTTGCTGAGATCCAAACTGCAGAGCTAGGTGCTGACACCATACACACACTCATCCCGGCAGGGATGTTCTCTGCTGTGCGTAGCCAAAGGGAAGTGCTTAGGAGCTGCTCCGCACCACTGTGCTGCAAATTCTGGAAGCTTGATTTCTCATGAACACAGATGTCAGGACATCCCACTAATTTCCCTCCTAAACTTAGATACGGTGCTGTAATTCCTCACAGAAACATCATTAGCCATGCGTTTTTTTTTTTTTATGATAGAAAACTCATAATCTGGTTGATGCAGAGAAGTGGGGACTCCAAGGAAAAGGGACTCTGAGGGAAGGGGATCCCATGCTTTCCTGTGGTGACAACACTGATGTGAGTGGCAACAAACAGCCACCTGACAGGACACAGAGATATCATTTCCTCAGGACAACATATAATATGAGAGTTATGTTTTCTTTACAAAACAGAATTTTTTGGTACAGTGATGCAATGTCTTAAATCTGAAGGAGTGAAAATGCCCCAAAGTATCAGTCAACAGAAAATAACAAATGCCTATCACTTACAAACAAGTGAATGATATAGGTTATACATCTCTTTGATCTCAAAATCATATTATTGGATGCTTTTGATTATGAGATGGAGAAGGCAATGGCACCCCACTCCAGTACTGTTGCCTGGAAAATCCCATGGACAGAGGAGCCTGGAAGGCTGCAGTCCATGGGGTCGCTGAGGGTCAGAAACAACTGAGAGACTTCACTTTCACTTTTCACTTTCCTGCATTGGAGAAGGAAATGGCAACCCACTCCAGTGTCCTTGCCTGAAGAATCCCAGGGACGGGGGAGCCTGGTGGGCTACCGTCTATGGCGTCGCACAGAGTCGGACATGACTGAAGTGACTTAGCAGCAGAGATTATGAGATTAAAATATGGAAAAGATGAGCACACACAC
>NW_011494781.1:1330460-1343783 GCF_000754665.1 Bison bison bison | reverse complement strand
AACCAAGTCAACAATACCTTCAGTGGAGAGCCATCCTTGACCATTTACAAAAGCACCAACAGCCTGTCCTGAGTTGGAAAACCCAACAGCCATGTTGGGTCTAACAATCCAGCCCCCTCTAAGGACAGGGGTTTGTCTTTGTTCAACAGGACTACTCCGGGGTTTCCTGTAATCAAGTCTTGACCTTCCCCTTTCTGCTCAAGGTCACAACTACCCGCTTCCTGCGGTTGGCTTTGGACAGCAGGGACGGGCCCCTCCCTGCAAGGTTGAGGGACCAGGAAAAGCCATGGTCATGGAGGGCCAGGTTCCAACCCGAGGTTCCACCGGAGTGAGGGCCCCACGAGGAAAACTGACCAAGACTCGGGCCAGTTATAAGTTCAGTCTTCACACTCCGAGGTTGTGCTTTAGGTCTGCCAGGAACACGGGGTACCAGGGAGTCCTCAGCTCCTGGGGGTAGGCTGGGCCAACTCTTGGCCATTACCATGGGGCCCGGAGTGCCCAGGGGGTGAAAGTCCTGCTCTCTGCTCAGCTGATGCTGACGACTATCACACAAGCCTGCAGCTCCAAAAGTATGGAATTTCTTTCTTTATTCACTGTGTTTTTGTTCTTGGCACTATGACCTCTCCACAGCTAAAAACATTTGGCTTGCTCAACACAGCACTGAACTTCTGATAATTAATCAGTACATGCTGATTGACCTGGCAGGGCCCAGAGTGCCAGCCCAGAAAGATGAATTCTTTTCAAAATATCATCCAAGACCACTTCACAAAGTCCACATGTGAAGTGCTCACCTACGCTCCATGACCAAATTCTCACTCTAAAAGAAACTCCAGCCCACTGCATCCCACAGAGGGCAGACAGGAGGTGCCAGAAGCCACTGGAAACCAGCACCACCCAATGAGAAGGGCTGCCCGCTCAAAGAACTTCAAATTATATAGGGTAGGCTGAGGGAGGAGGAAAGGGGGTGACTGCTTAGTGGTACAGGGTTTCTTATTGGGGTGACGAAAAGTTCTTCGAACCATGACACAGGTGGTGGTTATACATACTGTGAATGACCTAAATGCCACTGAGCTGTTCACTGCAATGTGGCTGAGATTATGTTATGCTCAATAAAAAAAAATCTACATTTATATAAATATAAAAAAGGAAATTGAAATGAGCTTCCAATGGGCACGAAACTGGATTCTTCCACGGGAGGAAGACAACTGCCCCGCCACTCGCCAGAATCCATTCGGCTGTCTACAGGCGAGGACTTTGCATGGCCATCAACTCCATACAACTTACAGAGCTGTATCAAGACAGACAGATCCCACAGGTTCCAAAGTGCCATCCAAAGGCTGCTCATTCCAAAGTCTAAAGACAACAGAAGGGAGAGTAGAACTGTGAGATTCAGGAGGAAAGGGGGTTCAGGACCAGGTAACAGGACTGATGGAAATGAAGGGTGAAGTTGTGTCAAGAAGGACTCCTGAATTTCTAGAGGGGAGTGGGCAATGGGGAGAAAATCTGGGGGGCTGGGAGTGAGAAGGAGGCTTGCCCCTAATGTCAAGTAAAGCATCGCTGTCCGGTGAGAAGCCTGGCAGTGTCCCAGCAGCACCCCCTCCCAGGGTGTTGGACATTCCCATAAAGGAACTGCAGCTGCCTGGGGCATGAACCAATGGAGCCCAAACGAAAAAATGATGAATGATAAGAGGATTCCCCCTTACACAAATGATAACACACGGTGACCACGTAGATCTGTGCTCACACAGTCTTGAAAATAAGGAACAGGGCTGTCAATTCACTTTCAGAAATGCCTTTTGTTTTTCTTGCCAAACAAGAATTCTTGCCACGGTTTCTCAAATATCCCTAAGAACCTATAAGGTCAGAGAGAGGGGGCTGTCTTGGGCCCTCTCCTTCTTTGAAAAGAATCACTGCTCTAGGAAGACACCTGTATTGACCCCAGGTATGCCCAACCCAAAGACCCCTTCCAGCCTGCACACCCCTGTTCAGACATGCTGATACCAAGCAGCCCATTCCTCAGATGTCAGTGGCCACCCAGGGACTCTGAGGTTCCTCCTGCATAGAAAACACAGTGTCTTGTTGAGACAGTACATGTTTCTGTCTCAAGGCCCAAGTAGATCACACACATGCACGAACTCCTCAATGACACCCAAACTATACTCTTCTCACTGTATTCTTCTTGCTCGTTAATCAACACCCCCATATCTAGTCCCCAGACAGGTCACAGGTCTGCAGTCCTGAAGGTGAATGTTTTCAGGGGAGTTCTCATGTGACACCGAGGGAAGTTAACTGCCAGGACGCGAGGGCTCCTTGCTGGGTTCACGTGACGATGACACATATGAATACCACATCCGTTACTGGAACCTTCTGCAAGGATGCTGCTCCACTTCCACTGCCCTCTCGTTACTGTGTAACTATTAGGTTCTAAGCCACAAGCTCCAGAAGACATGGCCCAAAGAGAGGGGTTTGTTATTCTTTTACAAGCAATCAGAACAGAAACTAAAATGTCAGCAAACAACTGGAAAGGAGCAGAATGATTAATCTCCAGAGCTAACCACCACAGTGAAGAATTAACAGGGGTGCCCCCTCTCAGCTGTCAAAGCTGAAGGCTCTCTGTGAAAAGAAGTGGGCACGCCCTACCCGCAGCCACCTCTATCCTGGAAGCCACGTGCAGATGAGGACAGGACACAGGGAACTCAGTCCTGGGAGAGCGCTCACTTTCACACCCTCACAGCCTGGCTGCCCATCTTCTGAAACCTCAGAACTAGATGGTCTTGGGAATCTCACGAAAGACACCACACCAGCATGTGGTCCCACCAATTCAGATCCAAGTGAGTCTAGGGCTGAGGGGTCTAAAAGGAATGTACACCCCATCTCCCTCGGAGGAGGGGCTGACTTTAATTTCCCTTCCGGCTACACTTCCTAGGCTTCCCTTGTAGCTCAGTCGGTAAAGAATCTGCCTGCAATGCAGGAGACCTGGGTTCGATTCCTGGGTCAGGAAGATCCCCTGGAGAAGGAAATGGCTACTCACTCCAGAATTCTTGCCTGGAGAATCCCATGGACAGAGGAGCCTGGTAGGTTCCCAGTCCATGGGGTTGTGAGAGTCAGACAACACTTAGCAACTGAATGACAACCTGACCTACTGTTCTGGCACCCTGATCTCAGATGTCTAGCATTCAAAATTATGAGAAATAAACACCAGCTGCTTAGAAACCACCCCAGTCTGCATTATTTTTTACAGCAGCCCAAACCCCAAAGCCTTCATCATTCTAAAAACATGTACTTTAGGATTCGTGATGAAGGAAGATTAAGCACCATACAGAAGGACGTGCTACCAACTATCGTGCATCCTCGACAAATAAACAACAACCAATCTCCACTTAAACCCTGACTAAAACTTAACACTCCACTCGCCTTAATTTACCACGGTTTTCAAGATGACCCAATTTGTGGCCTTGATTAGCAATAGACAAAACATAAATTAGTACTACAGACACATCACTCAGAACTGTCCCCTTAAACACCATGAATGAAAGAGAAATCTCTTCCACCCTTTCGGGAGATTCCTACCACCCATCTCCTGCCCTGCCATGTGAAACTGTTCCCTGGCAGCAGACTGATGCTTCTGGAAACACATGAAGACATGTGGGTCACTGGGGTGCCGTGTTTTAACTTCCTACCCCTGGGCACCAAATGTTGACCCAGAGGCTTCAAAGCTTTAGTGTTCCTCTGAACAAACCTCATTTGCTACTCCTTCTGGATACCACGGGTACCCCAGGAATCCAGTCAGGGAGATGGGGCAGTGCCTTCAGCTAGGATGCTGGCCCCACTCCAAACAAAGGCTGCATTTCAGACACTGGGTCTAATATATTCCCAAGTACCAGAACCAGGACAGAGGGGTGTGACCACTGCAGACCCATAGACAGTAATGGATAACAAGGAACACCATGAACAACTATGCTTATAAGAAAAGTCAACAACGTAGAGGGAATGATCCAGTCTCTCAATCACCACAAACTGTCACAATGCACCATGATGAAATAAACAAACTGAACAACACTTTAAAACTAAAATTTATAGTTAAAAACCCTTTTGAAACAGCTATCTCCAGGCCCAGATGATTTTATCAGCAAATTCTACCAACGATTTAAGAGATAACACCAATTCTACATAGTGGTAATTGCTCAGTCATGTCCGTCGACTCTTTGTGACCCCACAGACTGGAGCCCACCAGGCTCCTCTGTCCATGGAATTCTCCAGGCAAGAATACAGGAGTGGGTTGCCATTTCCTTCTCCACAATTCTACATAAGCTCTTCCAAAACACAGAGGAGGAAAAAACATTTCCCAACTTAAATGAGGCCAGCATTACCCCGATAACAAAACCAGGCAAAAACAGCAGAATAAGACTGCAGACCAATATCCCTTGTGAACACAGATGAAAAAATCCTCAACAAAATATCAGCAGATTGAATCCAGTGATATGCTGGATTGGTCAAAAAGACTTTTTGGCCAAACCAATATATAAATGTTATACCACAACCACATGGAGTTTATCCCAGAATGAAAGGCTGGGTCAATGTGTAAAATCAATCAGTGTAATCTACCATAACCATGCACAGAAGAAAAAACACGAAAGCATAACAATTTATGGCAAAAAAGTATTTGAAAATACTCAGCATCCAGTCATGATAACACTCAGCTAACTAGCAATAGAAGGGAACCCCAACAGTCTACTAACGAATATCTATGAAGAAACCTATAGCTAACATGATACTCAGTGACGGAAGACTGAACGCTTTCCTCAATTGACAGGGACAAGGCAGATGTCCGCTGACACTGCCTCTATTCAGCACTGTACGGGAGCCCTGGCTACTGGATGAGGTGAGAAAAAGATACAAAAGGTAAACAGATTAGCAGGGAAGAAATAAAACGACCTTTTCACAGATAGCATGACCGCCTCTGTTGAAAATTCCAAAGAACCTACAACAACAACAAAAAAGCTCTTAAGACTAACAAGACAGTTTAGCAAAATCTCAGGATAAAAGATCAGTAACAGAAAATGAACCCTCTTTCCATGTACTCCCTATGAATGCTGGTAAATTGGTAAGTCGAACTTCATCACTATTAAAATGTTGCCTTCTGTGAAAATCTTATTACAAGAACTGAAAGACAAGTTGTAGACGGGAAGAAAATATTTGAAAAAAGCCCAACTATGACAAAGAACTTATGTTCAGGAAAAATTCCCAAAATTCAATAGGAAGAAAAAAAATCAACCCAATAAAATACAAGATACTTCACCAAACTCGATACAGGGATTGCAAATAAGTTCATGAGAAAATGTTTAATGCCATCAGTCACTAAGAAATGCAAACTAAAACCACATGGAGATATACAGTATGCAAATTAGAATGGTTAAAAAAAAATAGTGCAAACACTGTGGAAAACAGTATGGAGGCTTTTCAAAAAACAAAAGCAGAATTACCATATGACCCAGAAATTTCACTCTTGCTTATATATCCAAAAAACCCCAAACCACTAGTTCTACAAGAGGCATGCACCCCAGTATTCACAGCAACATTATTTATAACTGTCAAGCTACAGAAGTAACCTAAGTGTCCATCAACAGATGAATGTATAAACACGACATTATATATACACATATATATGTATATGTATGTATGTATAATGGAATATTAGTCATAAAAGGATGGAACTTTGCCATTTGCAGCAACATAAATAGACTCGGAGGGTACTATGCCAAGTGAAATATGTTAGAGAAAAACAAATACTGTATGATATCACTTATGCATGGAATCTAAAAATACAACAGACTAGTGATTATAACAAAAAAGGAGCAGACTCACAGTTATACAGAACAAATTAGTGGTTACCAGTAGTGAGAGGGAAGTAGGGAGGGGCAAGATAGGCACAGGGGATTGAGAGGTGCCTTATTATATCAGGTATAAAATAATATAAACACCTTATTATATCAGGTATAAAATAACCTACGAGGATATACTGTACAATGTGGGGAATGCAGTCAATATTTTATAAGAACTATAAATGGAGTGTAACCTTTATACACAGTGAACCACTATACTGTACACCTGTAACTTGGGCTTCCCTTGTAGCACAGTTGGTAGAGTCTGCACTGTATATCAACTATATTCCAATGAAAAACCAATTAACAAAGCCAAGTACGGGTGAGAATGTGGAGCAACTCGAACTCTCACAGGTTGTTGGTAAGAATGTAAAACAAGACAGACACTCCAGACAATATTTTGCTGGTTTTTATAAAGTTAAACATACACTTACCAAGTGGCCCAAAAATCTCATTCATGAGTATTTATCCTAAGTAAATGCAACCATACCTTCACAGAAAAGCCGACAAACAAATATTTATGGCCACTCCATTTAAGCATACAACAGAATACTACTCAGTGACCAGGAAAAAATCAAATGTCTAGATATGCAACAACTTGAGTGGGCCTCAAAGGTGTTATCCTTAGGAAAGAAGCCAATCTTAATAGGCTATCTACTCTCTGGCTCCACTTACAGGACATTCATAAACAAGTGCACTCCAAGGACAGACTCAGTCAGTTTTCAGTGGTGACGAGAGGCTATGAACATAAAGGGTAATAAAGGCATATCTCATTTTACTGCCCTTGGCAGATACTACTTTTTATAAATTGAAGGTTTGTAGCAACCCTTCTCGGAGAAGGCAATGGCACCCCACTCCAGTACTCTTGACTGGAAAGTCCCATGGACGGAGGAGCCTGGTAGGCTGCATGCAGTCCATGGGGTTGTGAAGAGTCAGACACGACTGAACGACTTCACTTTCACTTCTCACTTTCATGCATTGGAGAAGGAAATGGCAACCCACTCCAGTGTCCTTGCCTGGAGAATCCCAGGGACGGGGGAGCCTGGTGGGCTGACGTCTATGGGGTCACACAGAGTCGGACACAACTGAAGTGACCTAGCAGTAGCAGTAGCAACCCTTCTAAGAGCAAGTCTACTGGCACAATTTTTTCCAACAGCACTTGATCACTTTGTGTCTTGGTGTTACATTTTGGTAATTCTCAGAATATTTTAAACTTTTCCATTTTTATTGTATTTGTTAGGGTGGTCTACGATCAGTGATGTCTGATGTTACTACTATAACTTGCTGAAGGCTCAGATGATGGTTAGCATTCTTTAGCAGTAATTTTTTTTTTGCCTTTGTAAACAAATTTTTATTTTATTTTTAATTTTTGTTTTATATTGGAGTATAGTTGATTAACAATGTGTTTGTTTCAGGTATATAGCAAAGTGATTCAGTTATATGTATACACATATCTATTCTTTTCCAAATTCTTTTCCCATTTAGGTTATTAGAGTATTGAACACAATTCCCTGTGCTATACAATAGGTCCTTGTTGGCTATCTACTTTAAATATAGCAGTGCATACGCATCAATCCCAAACTCTCTAACTACCCACCCACCCAACTCTTTCCCCCTGGTAACCATAAATTTGTTCTCTAAGTCAATGAGTCTGTTTCTGTTTTGTAAATAAGTTCATCTGTTAGGCAGAAGACCTAAACAGACATTTCTATCAATATAAAGAAGATATACAGATGGTCAAGAGGCACATAAAAGATATTCAATAATACTAATTATTGAGAGAAACACAAATCAAAACTATATCGAGATATCACTTCACACCAGTCAGGAAAGCTATCATCAAAAAGTCTACAAACAATAAAGGCTGCAGAGTGTGGAGAAAAGGGAATCCTCCTACAATGTTGGTGGGAATGCAAATTGGTATAGCCACTATGGATAACAGTATGGAGGTTCCTTAAGAAACTGAAAACATAGTTACCACATAATCCAACAATCTTGCTCCTGGGCATATATCCAGAGGATAATATGGTTCAAAAGGATACATGCACCCCAGTGTTCATTACACTGCTGTTTACAATAGCCAAGATAAGAAAGCAATCTAAACGTCCATCAACAGCTGAAGATAAAGATGCGGCTTGTGTGTGTGTTAGTCACTCAGTCGTGTTCGACTCTTTACAACCCCATGGACAGAGCCCGCCAAGCTCCTCTGTCCATTCATCTGGAATTCTCCAGGCAAGAATATTGGAGTGGGTTGCTATTCCCTTTCCCAGGGGACCTTACTGACCTAGGGATCAAACGCAGGTCTCCTGCATTGCAGGCAGATTCTTTACCATCTGAGCCCACCAGGGAAGCCCCAAAGATGTGGTACCTACATACAATGGAGTATCATTCAACCATTAGAAAGAATGAAATAATGCCATCTGCAGAAGCATGGATGGACCTGGAGATTTTCATACTAAGTGAACTAAGTCAGATAGAGAAAGACAAATATCATGGATCTCTTATACATGGAATCTTAAAAAAAGATACAAATAATGCATTTTAATGCATAAATTATCAAATGCATAAAATTTTAATGCACAAATTAAGGTATGTATACACTGTTTTTTAAGACCAGTGAGACTGCACACTTAATATACTACAGTACAGTGTAAATATAACTTTTACATGCCCCTGGAAAGCAACAATTTCATGTGATTTGCTCTATCAGGAGATTCAATGTAATAATCTGGAACTGTAATAATTATTGTAATAATCTGGAACTGAACTTGCAATATCTCTGACGTTTGCCTGAACCGAGAAAAACTTCGGGGGATGGAATTATTCCATCCTGTGGAAGTGGTTACACAAATCTATACATGCATTTAAACTCACAGAACTGTATACCAAAATAATCATTTTCACTGTAAAATAATATAAAATATGAAGGAAAAAGAGTAAAAGAACTACATTAATTTGACTCAAATGTTTTTAAAAACACCTTTACTCTTAGCCAGATACAAAGGGGCAATACTCTATATAATTCCCTTTGTTTGAGGTGCCTAGTACAGTGACAGAAGAGACAAAAGACAGAAGTAGAGACAGAACTAGAATGGTGGGTGCTGGGGGAGGGGGGTTGGGGAGTTTTCAGTTTCGGAAAATGGAAACGTCCTGGGTGTGGAGGGTGGTGATGGCTGCACAACAGAGCGAAGGTACTTAATGCCCGAACTGAGCACTTAAAAATGGTTAAAATGGTAACTTTTATTTTAAAACACTTTTATCAGAACAGTAGATTTACAAAGGTGTACTTGTATGGAAATAATAAAAGAGAGTTCTAAAAGCAGGAAGTTTTTAAGGGCAGATCACTCTCTGCAGGTGTGCGCTGTTTGGTTTGGCTTGCGGCTTCCAGACTTACCCTACATGAACCGTGCACACAGGCTCTGTCACCTGTGGGACAGGGTCTGTTCATACTGTGATCGCGGACCAGACAGAGACCCTGAGTCAACCTGTCCAATCCTTTGGACTTTCAAAGAATTATGCTTTTGCTTCCCACAAGAGGCAACCAGAAAATTGGTAAAATACATCCAGTCTGAAGAAGCATTTTGCATGTTCAGCCATACCTGGGCAGACCAGAACTTTAAATAGACGGGCATATAACAGAGGCCTAGGAGACTCTGGCCCGATTAGTCAGTGCCAGAAGTTTGGACCTTGTTCCTCATCTCCTCTTTGAAATCAAGCAGGCAGAAAGAGAAGGGAGTTACAGCCCCACGGCAGTGTTTCTGGGTCCCCGGCAGTTGTACTGTGCAGTCTGTGCTACTCCGTTTCAAAAAACCCCCAGCCACTCTGCAGATTCTAGGTAGAGGCCTTCTGCCACTCCCACTGGCTGCCAACAGACCGAACCCCACTGATGTCCAAATGCAAATTGCAGCTTCTAAACACCTGGCATCAATAAACACCAGAAATAAACACCATCTGACTCATTTACGCAGCTCTATGTATCACAAGCTTTCAAATGGTAATTAACCTTCATTTAAACTCTATGTTGATGGTTAAGTCAAGAAATCATTGGCATTTTGATCCAAACAAAACACCACAAAGATTATGCTGGACAAATAAAATAAAAACCAATTTGAATGTTTCCAAGTTCTTAATTTCTAACAATATTCCCTTGTGTACACAGATGAAAGAGCCCAGTACATAATCTCTGTAAACTGTGTTTAAATTAGTTTGTCTTTCTCTGTGGTTAAGCCTCTAACCGTTAAACTTCCCCCACAGAACACAACCTTCAGCACACGTGGATCATAAACTACACACACTTCATCATCTCTTTCAAGCTTTACGATTCCAAGAACATCCTGACTGAGGGTAGGGCTGAAAAATTAAAAAATGATCCAATGGCTGTTTCCCAACCCTCTACCTACAGACATGCTTTCCTCAAAAAAGAGAAAAAAGGCAGAAAGAATGTTTTTTCCTGGCATGGGCTTTCCTGACGGCTCAGTGGGTAAAGAACCTGCCTGCCAGTGCAGGAGATGCGGGTTCAACCTCTGGGTCAGGAAGATCCCCTGGAGGAGGAAATGACAACCCACTCCAGTATTCTTGCCTGGAAAATTCCATGGACAGAGGAGCCTGGTGGGCTAGCGGGCTACAGTCCATGCAGTAGCAGAGTCAGACCGGACTGAGCCTGTGTGTGTACACACATGCACACGTACACACACACACACACACACACACACACACACACTCCTCCTGACTATCATTTCTGCAAGTGTGTTAAGACAGCAATCTGGTCTCAGGGCCGTCACTGGGGGGCCCCACAGGGGTCCCAGGTGTGGAGACTCCAGACACACCACTGGGCTACCCAAGGAAGTTCCAGAAGGTACTTTCAAGATAAGCAGCTGGTACTTTGGAGCCTGGGAGTGGGGACAGGGTAGAGGCTGGAGCTGCCACACAGCTCTGGCACTCGCTGTTGTCATAGGGCATCTCCAGCGCCAGCTCTCCAGCACCCCAGCTGGCCTCCCAGATGAGAGAGGGTCAGCCTCGGGGCACCACAAAGGCCCTGCTAGCCCCTGAGCACAAAGCAGCCATACCCTCAGGCATGCCCCTGGCTGCCAGGCAGGCCACGCTCTTCTAAGAAATAACAAGACCAGAGGGCTTCTTTGGAAGCTTCAGAGGTCTGGGAGCCGTGCACTATGCCCCACACACCCAGAAACAAGGAGAGGCTGCGGGTCCCCAAAATCCTAGTGATGTCCCTCTCTGAGCCTCAGCATCTGGGAAGGCACCAGACATGCCAATGCCAGGCTCAGAACTGATATTCCCTTCTGTTGCATGTACAGATGTGAGAGTTGGACCATAAAGAAGGCTGAGAGCCAAAAAATTAATGCTTTCGAAGTGTGGTATTGGATAAGACTCTTGAGAGTCCCTTGGACTGCAAGGAGATCAAATTAGTCAATCCTAGAGGAAATCAACCCTTAATATTCATTGGAAGGACTGATACTGAAGTTGAAGCTCCAACACTTTGGCCACCTGATGCAAGAAGTCAACTCATCGGAAAAGACCCTGATGCTGGTACAGACTGAGGGCAAGAAGAGAAAGGGATGACAAAGGACAAAATGGTTGGATGGTATCAATGACTCAACAGACATGAGTCTGAGCAAGCTCTGGGAGATGGTGAAGGACAGGGAAGCCTGGCATGCTGCAGTCCATGGGGTCGCAAAGAGTTGGACACAACTGAGCAACTGAACAACAAACTGCCTCCTGACCCTGGGTCGCAGGCCTGGCACCTGTGTCCCTCGGGCACCCACCTGCCACCCTAATCCCTTCCAACCTCTGGGACCAGCCCACTCTCCCATTCATTCATTCACTAGCCTCAAACACCACACCTAATGGAAACAAAAAAGAATCTCCTTCATTAAGGGAACCCTGCAGTGCTCCTGTCTGCCTCCCTCCCTTTATCCACCAAGCAAGTCACTTCCAGGGCCATGTAAACCTGAGGACTAAGCCAAACTTGCCCCAGGACACCACTCTGCTTTTCTTCTGTCTCACTGTGATTATTTATCGTCCAATTAACAGGACGGCCCAAGAGCCTTGATAAGAGCATGCCAAGAGGACAGGTCAACTTCAGCGACATGGAGGGCAGGACAGGATGGCCAGACCATGAACTGAACAAAGGTTTCTGCCAGCAAAAGAAAATATCAGGATGCGGAGCACCGAGCCTTTCAGCTAATAAATACTTCCACCGTGTCCATGCCAGGAAATGAAGCATTTCATAGAAAGAGGACGACAAGCAACAACCCCAGAGGCACTGAGGAGCTTGCTCAGCCCTAAGTGTGGGGACTGAGGTGCTGGAATGAAGGCACAATCCCAAGGATGCCACAAGTTAGCAAGCATGGGGCTCAACCCACACAAGGCCAGAGCCACGCTCCCCACACCATCAGAATACAAGAAATGTCATCTTCCTCCATACTGGTGCCAGGCCCCATGGCCTCTGGAGATGAGACACAAGCCCTGCCTGCATGCGGAGTAGGTCACCCCTCACCCTTATACATCCTAAACAAGCTCACACACCTAACCCACCACGGGGTTGAGGCACCTGGGGTGTTGATCAGCATGATTAATTTTACATGTCAACTTGGCTGGGCCACAATGCCCAGATAAATGATCAAACTATTCCAGAGGCTTCTGTGAAGGAATGTTTTGAATAACATCACCATTTAAGTTGGCAGACTTTGAGTAATGCAGAAAAGTGAAAGTGTTAGTTGCTCAGTCCTGTCCAATTCTTTGCAACCCCATAGACTGCAGTCACCCCCAGGCTCCTCTGTCCATGGAATTCACCAGGAAAGAACACTGGAGTGGGTTGCCATTCCCTCCTCCAGGGGATCTTCCCAACCCAGGGAGCGAACCTGGGTCTCCTGCATTGGAAGCAGATTCTTTACTGTCTGAGTCACCAGGGAAGCCCTGAGTAAAGCAGATAACCCTCCTTAACGTGGGTGGGCCTCATCCAATATGTTGATGGCCTTGGTAGGAAAAATACTGATCTCCCCCTAAGAAAGAGGAATTCTGCCTCCAGCTCACCTTGCAGGTTTCAGACCTGCCAGCCTCCCCAGTTCTCCCCCCTCCTTCCTCCCCCACCCCACAGCCCATTGGTTCTGTTTCCCTGGAAAACCCTGACTGATACAATCAGGAACACAGCTTCTGAGATACCACCCAGTCTGGGCCACCCAACTCTGGAGCAGAACCTTAGAGTGGAGAGAAGACCCCTCATGAGCACACAGCACCGCTGTGAAGGGTCCAGTGAAAGCCATGTGTGAGAATCATCAAGGACACATAGCTCAGCATCTGGCTGGGGTACATAACTGCCTTCTAGGAAAACAAGCTATGTTACTCATGACACTGTGATGAACTGTCACTTATGCACTGTCATTCCAGAGAAGCATGAGCCGTGGAGGGTGTGTGTGTGGGGGGG
>NW_011494781.1:1325715-1330360 GCF_000754665.1 Bison bison bison | reverse complement strand
GGGGGGGGGGCGGGGTGGTGTGTTTTATCATTTGGCTAAAAATACAATCAAGATGATGTATGGAAAACTAGTCCTACAAGCCGCCTAGTGGGCAGGAACTCCTAAATCCATGAAAAGCTTTTGGAATGCAGTCCTCCAGTTCTACTACGCAGCATTTTTCAGGAATACATGCACACGCACACACACACACCCACACACACACACACATCCAATTACAAATATCACCAATTTCTTTTGGGCCCCACCACTCATGGGCACCAGGCTTCCCTGGTGGCTCAGCGGTAAAGAATCTGCCTGCAATGCAAGAGACATAAGAAACACGGATTCAGTCCCTGGGTGGGGAAGATCCCCTGGAGGAGGGCATGGCAACCCACTCAGCATTCTTGCCTGGAGAATCTCACGGATAGAGGAGCCTGGTGGGTTACAGTCCATGGGGTCGGAAAGAATCAGACACAACTGAAGCAGTTGAGCAGCATCAGCATTGATGGATGCTACTGTTTGTCCAGGTGGCCAGGCTGGCACAGTCAAAGCTGATTGATGTCTTTCCCACAGCAATGGACATGAAAGGCTTGGGCCCCTCAGGATACCCCGGATGAATCAAAAAAACCAGGTGATGGTCCCATGGGTCTCCAGTCAAAGTTCATCTGTAACTACCACAAAGTTTATGGATAAAATGCTTTCAAACAGGCTTTTCCCCCTCTCCCTGCAGAATACTCTGATATTAAAGAAATTCCCCAAATCAATAAAATCAGTGAAAGGGAAACAACTCAATTTTTATTAAAGTAGGTGATGACCACGGTCAGGTGTTTCAAGGAGAAAATGCAAACAACCAATAAACCACAAACAAGCGATGGGGTCAGAGACCCATGACTTTCCCTTTTCCTGATCACAGTGGTCAGGACTACACACACCAGAAATGCTCTGGGTGGGTGAGGGAGAAGAAAGGCTCTTGTGAGCTTGAGGGGCACAATACTGTCCTGGCAGGCAGCCCAGCCAACTCCAGTCAAAAGTAAAAATACATACACCCTCTGACTCAAATAGTTCAGTTTTAAGACTCCTACACAAATACTCAGTGGGGGGTGTGTGTGTGTGTGTGTGTGGGCAGGTGGGTATGTGTGTTAGTCACTTGGTCGTGTCCAACTTCTTGCGACCGCATAGCCTAGAGCCCACCAGGCTCTGTTCCTGGAATTCTCCAAGCAAGAAAACTGGAGTGGGTTGGCATTCCCTTCTCCAGAGGATAGACTCCTATAATATAAGTACTCACTGGGGTACCCCAAGAAAAACTGTCAAGGATGTGACAGACTACAGAGACACCTAAATTTCCACCACGGGGTGAGGGACACAGGCATACGACCCTCACAGACTTGTGCAAGGCTTCACAATGCAGTGCGGAGCACACATGTCTAGTGCTAAGTGAAAAAAGCAAGTTGCAAAACCTTCTACGGTGTGAACACATCCTTGGGAAACCACCATCTACATATATGTCCTACGTATGTGTACACGTGTGTACATGCATGTGTGTGTGTGTGTGTGTGTGCGTGCTTGTGCGCAAAAGGCACAGAGAACACGTACCTTGGGCAAGAGGAGGTAGCTTATACTCTTTGTTTTCTTTCTTCATTTTCAAAACAATAGAAATGCCATTAAAATAAAGGAAAAGTTAGTCAGCATATCTGACTTCCTGTTCACACTAAAGATTCAACGTATTTTTGTAGAAAAGCTACTTAAAAGAAAGGTCCCACTAGCAGAGATAAAAACTCACATAAAAAGATAGAAGGCCCTTTCCTGTTTCCCTTCTGAGTCAATGCAAAATTATTTAACAAAGCAGTGAGTTTCCACCGCACTCTCATTTTGATAACTTCCCACAAAGTCAGAAAGTGGCGGCGGTTTCCATTTTCCTGCTGATAAAGCCTCGATGAACTATATCCTGGAGAAGGTGAATGCCTGCCAGCCCTAGCCCACACCCTTCTCCCTGCCGCTGGCCACGAAGCCAGTCCCCGCCCCACCAGGGCCACCCGCCTCCTCCCAGCCCCACACGGTTCTCTTGCCTTCTCTTGCCTTCTCGCTACAGTAGGCGACAAAAAATGTTCAATCAGAGCTTGAGAAGTGATGTTATTTGGAAAAAGGGACTTTGCAGATGTCATTCAGATCACAGAGTTAAGACGCCATCATCCCAGGTAACCTGGATGGGCCCTAAATCCACTAACAAAGGTCCTTGTGAGAGCACCATGGAGGCAAGACACAAGAAAGAAGGCCACGTGAAGACGGAGGCAGGTCCTGGAGGGATGTGGCCACAAGCCAAGGGACACCTGGAGCCAAGAGAAGCTGGAAGAGGCAGGAAGGGTCCTATCCTAGAGCATTCAGGAGGAGCATGAGCCTGCCAAAACCTTGATTTTGGACTCCTGGTCTCCAGAACTGGGCAAGGATAAATTTCTGTTGTTTAAGCCACTCATTTGCGAAGTTTTCTTATGGTGACCCTAGGAAACATGCTTGTACATCATGATTCGATGAGATGTAAGCATGTTTCCTTCATGGTCAGCTAAGGAGAAGACAGAAGGCCTCCCAGCTACAGAGACAATGAAAAGTGTAGGATGAAAACTCAAGTAATTACCGCTATTGCACCTGTTATGATTCACACCCCACCTCCCACCCAGCACCTGTGTCCAGAACTTCTCCCACTTCACCCCAAGGCCCACCCACTCTCTGGGGGAGCCACTGCTGCATGTAACAAACCACCCTGGACTTGGTGGCCCAAGATAGTCCCCACGCTTACAGTCCTTGGGCCAGGAGTCCCGACGGGCCCCAGCAGGACACTTAGCCCAAAGTCTGAGGCCCCTTCTGGGGTCCTGATACCAAGGGCTGAGATCATATAAAGGCCACTCCCCTCCCAAGTCAGGGCCTGGCGAGGAGGGAGCAGAGGCTGTCCACTGCAGGCCCAGTGCTACATGGCCTTGCGGGGCTCGGGCTTCCTCACAGCATGAGGGCCATCAGCCCCTTACTTAGCATCTCAGGGCTCCAAGATCCAAGCAGTCACAAGGGAGGGCAGACACCACGGCATCTTAGTGACAGCAGTGTCAATGTATTACAGCTACATGCTTTGTTTAAACTGCCACAGCTTTTCTCTCCACTCAGGTTTGGCTATTTCCTGCTGTCCCTGAGTTTCAGCTCAGAGTTCCTGACTTAGACCCCCTCAAGCCCATCCTTGCTGGTCAACACCCACCCCCAACTTTCCCTTCCTGGTGGCACACATCCCTGGTCACTGCAGTTCAGCTGGAGGCACCACACGCCATGGGCTCTCCCTCTACATCCCCATGCCCTGCTGCACACATGGTGCCCAGGACATGCCAGGCATGTCCCCTGCTCACTGAAGGCGTGAACAGCAGCACGGCTGAGTGACAGGGTACAGTGCAGCGGGACAGAACTGCGGAGCAGAGAAGAGCCACCACATTTTCATGACCAGGGAGTCTTCCACCAGGCCTTGCTGGGCCCGCCAGATCGGGGGAAGCAGAGGGTAGCAAGGAGCAGGGTGCAGCTGGAGAGACCCCAAGGGGCTAGATGGCAGCAGGGGTGGAGAAGGAGGCCCAAAGCCCTTCCCAGGGTGGAGGGTATAGCTCCTGGTAGAGCAAGCTGGAGCCAGGGGTGCCAGCGAGCTAAGTCTGAGACCCCAATTCCAGGAGCCTTGTTACAGATGGAGGCAAGCTGCCCTGGGAAGTGGAACTACAGATAATCGAGGACCCCTGGTGTCCTCAATGGAGAATAAAGGGACAAGAATGTTTACAAACCACATTCATAATGGCCCAAGCCAGAAACCAAGCCAACAGCACAGCGAGTGCATGAACTGTGGTGTGCGCCCCAGATGGATGCTGGAGAGCTGGGATGAGGAAAGAGCCCCGGACGTGCAGCGGGGCCCGAGGCCACTCACAGGAGCTGAGGCACATCCACGCGTGCACTGCAGGATCCAGTGTATGCAAGTCGAACCCAGCCAGAACGCACCTCCGCTGCGCTCAGTGGGGACAGCATCCTTGGGGTGGAGTGCCAGAAGGGCCTGCTAGTGCTCCGGGAGCCTCAGAGTCAGGCTACACTGGTGAGCAAAGCAAGGTCACACACACATTACTGTAAAAGTGCAAACGCCTCACCAGAGAAGGAGGAAGGAAATGGGAAGATGAAAATAGAGAAGCAAGGGCAGGCTGGACCTTCTGCTGCTGCCGTTTTGTGGGGATCTTCCCTTGCATTTCAAGATGGGAAAAGAAGAGCGGCCACACTGAGCTGGGTGAGGGGACCCACTGCTGAGCAGCCAGTGGTGAGTGGCCATGGAAGAGGTCAGCCTGAAGTCAGGTGGCCTTTGCTGGGGGACCCGACCCCAACAAGCTGGCCCTGGCCCCAGCATTCAGAGGATGCACGCCCTGGTCCATCGGCTACTGCTGTTGGGGCCACTCTCCTGGAGAGAAGATGCCTCAGGACACCAGGGTTGGCCCAGGAACACACAAGGGCACTTGGCCGGGCAGAAAATGACTGACCCCACAGCCCTAAGAGCACGTTTCCTTCAACAGACCCATCCCCCTTCAGCTCTGAGCAAACAGGCATGGCACAAAGAGCAAAGAGAAGCACAGGCCAGGCTGGGACAAGCTCCGGCTGCTCTGGGAAGGGC
>NW_011494781.1:1310113-1325615 GCF_000754665.1 Bison bison bison | reverse complement strand
CAGCCGCTGCCAAGCTCGTGGAGATCACTCTGGGTAACAGAAGCCACACCACTGCTCCCTGTGCTCCCGGCCAGCAGGTTGGAGAGACCGGCACCTGGCGTGGCTAATGAAAGGAGCTGTGCTTGGGGAAAGTTTTTCTGTCTTTAGGGACCGCAACATAAATGCTAGAAAAGGCCTGAAAATAGTCCTGACACAAAACATCTTAGCAGAAGTCTGGGCCTTCGGAAAGAGCTGGTGTGTGCACACGCTGCGTCCTCTCCCGGGAAGAGAGGAGACTGTGTGTGTGTTCTGGGTCTCACTTGTTTTCTAAGCGGAGTCTGCCCTTTCCACTCACTATAAGTGGTGTTCTCTTCCCAGGATGCAAAGTCTGTGCCCACCAGCTCAGGAGGCCACAGAGCCATCACTGCAGACCCGTGGGGACCTGTCTCTCTCAGGCCTGCTCTCCAGGCCCCTCAGCATCTACTTTAACAATCGTGTTCCCATCCCCTCCCGGGTTGCCAGGGAAAACCAAGCCTTGCTCCGTTGGTGGTCCTGTCCACTAAGCGGGAGAGCATATAAACATAAGGCAGGGGGGCCGTGCTTCCAGGGAGGCCCAAGGGAGCCCACATTTGAAACCCAAGCTAGTCCCTCAGGTTTCAAAGACCCGCCAGTGATCCACTTCCGAGGCTCAGGGGCTCTGCTTTGACCCAGTTTCCTGGCTCCCGCCTCCCCCTGCCATGTGTGGCCTTTGAGCATGCATTCCTCAGGCGACTGGGGATGGGCAGCTGGGGGGGGGGGGCGCCCCTCTGCTCCAGGCTCCAACCTGTGCTCAGCGCCAGACTTAGAGAGACCAAAGAAGAGGTCACCACAGCCAGTAGTTGATGCGGGAAATAAAACGACAATACAAAGTCCTCACACATTTGCTTAACGCCGAAAGTTTAAAATGTCCATGCAGTCACACAGAAGGCCAGACGACAAAATGGGGTTCAGTATTTTTCAATCTGGGGGGTGCAAACACAGTTTTTAACGAGATGCAATTGAACAAAATATCAGAGAGTATCATATGTGGTTAGGGGTGAGTGCTCTCCTGAGAAACTTTTTTTAAGTACGGGTGTGTGTATCTATACACAAATGTGTGTGCATGCATATGTACACACATATAAGCAAGTTCACTGCCTTACAGAATAAATGCATGTCTTACTGTGAGCTGCCCTCAGGGTCTGAAAGCAGCCATTAAGTTTTAATATTCTAATAAAATGTTTTCAGCAACATTAGATAAGTACTGAAACCTCTCTGAAGCTTGGTTTTAAATATGACACTGAAATCTATCAGCATCCCAGTTCAAAGATAACCGAGAAGGGATATTTCACTTGTCACCTCATTTTATAATACCACAGCTCCCAGATGCTGCTGACCCCACTCATGAACGGTCAGGCCTTCCTGAGGCCACACACACACACATGACACAAGCCTGACTCTCGGTCAAACCCAGGCCGTCCATCAGAGCAGGCTCTTGCTGGAGCCAGGCATGGAGGAGGGCAGTGGGCCCACCCCTGGCGCAGGGCTCATGGCGGCCACACACTCTCACTCAAGCGTCTCCTCTCACTCTGTCTGGACAGGCCAGCGTATGTTTCCCATTTAAAAGCACAACAGAAAGAACTCCCACCCGCTTTTTAAACAAGGCAGGTATAACAGGTCTGTGAAAAGTATGTCAGACTCTCAAGGCATATGACGTGTGTGTGTGCGCGTGTGATCTACAGTTGTGTTTTTTCCATTTTTCCTTTATTGCTGCAGAAAACTGGAGTCGTGCAGACAAGCACCAAGGAGAAAACAAAAACCACAACGTCAACGAACTACGTGACCCTCCCTTCTGGACAGTCTGCCTAATGCTTCCTAGACAAATTATGGGTCCTCACTGTATGCCCTGGTTTAGGAATAGTTCCTAGTACTTGATGTGATACATCATCATATTTTATACTATTATTTTTAGAGGTTGGCTAGCCTAACTGTATCTCCTCATCTCTGACCATCTGTCAGTGGCTTTCAGCTGGTATCTGGGTTTTCTGTTTATCAACACCTGACACCCTTTCTAATAAACGCTTCTTCACAACCATGATTCCTCAGCATAAATTTCCAGACAATGAACTGAAATGGCCGAGGGTACAGGTATCCTTAAAATTTTTTAAATACCTCGACCAGTGGCCACCCCTCAATGTGCGCATCAGATGCTGTGTCTGGCAAGCACCCCTCCCCGCAGGCTTCAAGCCACAGCCCCCATGTTCACATCCTGGGTCCACCACTCCTTGGTTTCTCCGTTTTCAACATCCTCACCTGGAAAAGACAGAAGGACTCTCCCAGCCTGATAGAGCTGTGGTTAGAACTCCACGAGACAGGCATAGTAGGCTGGTGGCAGGTCCCTGACAATGAGATCACCATGAATATCGCTATGTCACTCTTTCCCATAATGGCCTCCCTGTCTTCATCCTCATCTTTCTGATTCATAAATCAGGTGTCAGAGTCACCGCTCACTGTGATTCTGCTCACATCAGTTACTGCTCAAACCCCTGCAAAATTAGGCAGAGTGAAAGAAGCTGGACCCAGAGGCTGTACGTTGTGTGACTCCACTTATACATCATCCTGGAAAAGCCTTAAAGGATGGAAAACAGATTCGTGGGTGCTGGGAATGGGCGGGGTGGGGAAGGATCTGACTCTGAAAGGACACAAGGAAATCTATGGAGTTACATGATTTTCTGTATCTTGATCTGGTGATTGTTACATAACTATGTTTCAAAACTCACAGAACAGGAAAATGGGTGCATTTTGCTGAACGCAAATTGTCGCTGTTGTTCAGTCTCTCAGTAGTGTCCAACTCTTTGCAACCATGCGGAGTGCAGCACTCCAGGCTTCCCTGTCCTTCACCATCTCCTGGAGTTTGTTCAAACTCATGTCCATTGAGTCAGGGATCCTATCCAACCATCTCATCCTCTGTCATCCCCTTCTCCTCCTGCCCTCAATCTTTCCCTGCATCAAAGTCTTTTCCTGTTCTCATCAGGTGGCCAAGGTATTAGAGCTTCAGCATCAGTCCTTCCAATGAATATTCAGGGTTGATTCCCTTAAGGATTGAATGCAAATTATCCCTCAGTAAATCTCACTTTAAAACAAACAACAACCCTGCAGAGAAGGAAGTCTATGCTGTGTGGCCTGGAATTCCTTGTCTCTTGGCCAGCTGCTTTCCTTCCTATTTTTCACTGGCTCCAAAATCTGTCTGTACAGAACGCCCTCCATACCTGCAGGTCCACCCAGGGTCCACACCAAACTCAAAGCCCCATCAAGGCCACTAGCCTGGTGTTCTCCATACAGACCCTGTGTTCAGACAAGGGCCCTGTATCCTTCTCCACTCTTTCAGATCCTCCTTCTCTTCCTTCTGGGAGACCTGCCCAGACCACCAGTAAGTAAAGCTTATCCCTCCTTCCTCTGCGTCAAAGGCTCTCAATTCTGGCTGCACAAGAATTACCTGAACAGCTGTCAAAACCACACATCCACACCCTCCCTCCCATCCCAGGAGATTCTGTTGTAACTGGGCGGGTGTGGAGACAGACACGGGGGTTTTGTTCTGCTTCATTTTTTCAAGAATCCCAGGCTCAGAAATGAAAGAGGGAAAACCATGCAAATCCCAAGGCATTAAAATGATAATAGGGGAATATTATAAACAACCTCATGCCAACAACTTTGACAACTTAAGTGAAATGGGCAGATTCCTTGAAACACACAGATCACCAGGACTGACTCAAGAAGAAACAGAAAGTCTTCATAGCTCTATGTCAATGAACTGAATTCATAAAGGAAATCCAGGACAGCTTAACTAATAAATCCTGTTAAATGTTTAAGGAAGAAACAATGTCAGTCCTACACAAACTCTCAATAATAAATGAAGAAGAAACACTTCCCAAATTATTGTGTGGGGCCAACATTACCCTGATACAGAAACCAGACAGAAGGATTACAAGAAAAGATTATAATATCTCTCATCAATATAGTTCTAAATATTCTTAACAAAATTGTAGCAAATTGAATCTAGCAATACCGAAAAAAGATAATAATATCATGACCAACTGGGGTTTGTGCCAGGGATGAAATATTGTCTAACATTCAAAAATTAACTACTGTAATTCACCATATTTATCAAAAAAAGAGGAAAAACCATATGATCATCTCAACAGATACAGAAAAAGCATATAACAAAACTGAACATCCAGTAACGATAAAAACTCTATGCAAACTAGAAAATTCCCTCAACCTCCAAAAATGCATTTACATAAAACCTTCACCTAACATCATATTCAATGAAAAGATACTAAGTTCCTTCTTCCTAAGATTGGGAACAGGTGAGTGTCCATCGTCACCATTTCTGTTAAACACTGCACTGAACATCCTAGACAATGGAATAAAGGAAGAAAAAGAAATAAAAAGCATTTAAACTGAAAAGACAGAAGTAAAATGGTTCCTATTTATAACTGTCAGGATTATCTTTGTGTAAAAATCTTAAAGGACTACAAAAAAGCTACTGAAACAAATAAGTGAATTTAGAAAGGTCACAAGATAAATAAACAATATAAAAATCAACAGAATTTCTATACAGTAACAGTTCAGTTCAGTTGAGTCACTCAGTCATGCATGACTCTGCAACTCCTTGAACTGCAGCATGCCAGGCTTCCCTGTCTATCACCAACTCCGGGAACTTGCTCAAACTCATGTCCATCGAGTCGCTGGTGCC
Source organism: Bison bison bison (assembly GCF_000754665.1). NCBI lineage: Eukaryota > Metazoa > Chordata > Mammalia > Artiodactyla > Bovidae > Bison > Bison bison. The sequence goes on along the minus strand of NW_011494781.1, from coordinate 1,320,862 downwards.
ATCCAACCATACAATATTCCAACAGTAGAAATAAACAATTGGAAAATTAAAAATTTAAAAACCCACTTGTAACATTTAAAATCACAAAATACTCACGAATAAATGTGATAAAACTCATACAAGACCTACACTGACTACTACAAATCACTGCTAAGAGAAATGGAGGAAAGTGAATACAGAAGGAAAGACAGTCCATGATCACTGGCTGAGACTCAATATTGTTAAAATAACAATATTCCTCAAGTTGATCTAAGGAGTTAATGCAATCCCACTCAAAATTGAAGCAGGCGTTTTTGTAGAAACTGGCAAGCCGATTTTAAACTTATATGGAAATGTAAAGAATCTAGACTAGATAACACAGTTTTGAAAATGAAGCACAACTGGAAGGTTCACTACCTGACTTCAAGAATTACTGTAAAACAACAGTCATGAAGACGGGCTAGTTTCCAGGCCAATGGTGAATAAGCCAAAATGGACTAGAACTGAGTCCTGAAACAGAGCCACACAGATTCTCAATTACTCTTCAAATGTGCGGGAACAACTGGGTATACGCACTCAAAACAATGAACCTCAATCCTAAACTCTTTCCAGTTAAAAGGTAACTCAAAACAGATAGCAGATAAAAGCTAAGGCCATAATGCCTTCAGAAGAAAACACAGGAGAAAATCTTTATGATGATGGGTGAGACAAAGTTTCTTAAACAGGACACAAAAAGCACAAACCACTAGCTAAAGACAGTTGATATAAATGGACTTAAAACTAAAAATGTCTGCCCTTTGCATGATATCATTAATCAAATAGAAAGGTAAGCCACAGAGAAAACAATATTTGCAATACAAATATCTATCAAACTGAATCCAGAACACGTAAAGAACTCTTAAAAACTCAAATATAAGAGATAAATAGCCCAACTAAAAAGTCAGCAGAAGATTTTAACAAAACCTAAAAGAGCTAATAAATACAGGAAAAGATACTCAACTAGAACATCTATGGTAGAGCACAACTCCCACCAGAGTAACTAAATTTAAAAAGACTGATGACAGCAAGTGTTGGCAAGGATGTGAAATAACTGCTCCCACGTTAGCAGTAGGGATGTAAAATGATACAACCACTTTGGAAAACAGTTTGCCAGTTTCTTACAAAGTTAAAGATACACTTACCACACAGCCTTACAATTCTACTGGTTAAGTAGTTACTCAAGAGAAATGAACATGCATGTCCACTCTCAGATGTGCATACAAACGAATACAGCATTTTTTATATCCCCTTTTTTTATAGCCGTAAAATACATATAAGATAAAATTTACCATTTAAACCATTTTAAAGGATAGGCAACCATCACCACTCTCTAGTTGCAAATCATTTTCATCACCTCCAAAGGAAACCCCATACATATTAAGCAGTCACTCCCATTCTCCCCTTCCCCAGGCCCTGGCAAGCACCAGCCTGCTTTGTTTTGTCTCAATAGATCTGCCTATTCCAGACATTTCGTATAAATGGAATCATACAATGCACTTTTGTGTCTGACTATTTTTACTTAGTAAAATGTTTTTAAGGGTCATCCATGTTGTAGCACATGTCAGTACTTCATTTCTTTAATGGCTAAGTAATATTCCATTGCCTGGATGGACCACATTTATTTATTCATTCATCCACTGACAGGCATTTGAGTTGTTTCCCAAATTGTGAGTTAGCACTGCTATGAACAATTGTGTACAAGTTTTTGTTGGAACATCTATTTTCAATTCTTTTGTGTATTTACCCATGAGTAGGACTGCTGGGTCACATGACATTTCTGTGTTTAATTTTTGGAAGAATCCCTAAATTATTTTCCAAGTTGCTGCACCATTTTACATTCTCGAAGTAACGTGTGAAACTTACACCTTTTCCATATGCTCACCAACACTTACTATTTTCCTTTTTTTTTTTTTAATAAAAGTCATTCTTCTAAATAAAAGAGGGAAATAGTATCTCACTGCGGTTTGATCTTGCACTTCCCTCGTGACTAATGATGTTGAGCATCTTTTCATGTGCTTGTTTCTCATCTGTCTGTCTTCTCTGGAGATATTTTTGTTCGTGTTTTAACTGGTTGTTCTTTTGTGTTGCGCTGTAGCTTGCGGCATTTTTATTCATAATAATCTCGAACAGGAAGCAATCCAAACATCCACCAGCAGGTGAATAAATCAATAAATCATGGCACACCCACGTGATACAACAGGATTCAGCAATAAAAGACGGAAAGTACAACACACAGCAAAACCCAAGAATCTCAGAGATGCGCCAAGGGAAAGAAGTAAGAAATCTACAATACATGCTTCCGTTCTGAAACGCTTAAAGAAACCAATCTTCTAATAGTCTAATCTCGACAGATCAGTGATTGCCTGGGTGGAGGGTTGAGTGCAAAGAGGCAACAGGGAGTTTGGGGAGAGTTCATAGGCTACACAATCTCTGTTGCAACTGCTCGACTGCTACAGCAGCCGGACAGCAGCCAGGGACGGTAGGTGCATGAACGCGTGAGGTGCACCCTCACCTGCAGGGTTCATCCACTGTCGGCCTCCATCACATCACGGTAGCAGCTGCATAACTGGATACCTTTGTCAATACTCACTAAACAGTGCCTTTAATTGTATGTAATTATACCTCAGTAAAACTGGTTAAAGAAACATTGGTTCTACAGGTGAACATCCCAAGTCTAATGTGCATCCAGAGTGGGCCCACTGGCCCTGCCTCTCCCCTCCTGTCTGCCCTCCAGGATGCAGTACCCGCAAAGGCAAGCCCTGCTTGGCCCAAGCTTGGAAGTGAAAGTGAAAGTCACTCAGTTAAGTCTGACTCTTTGCAAACCCATTGTCTGTCCATGGGATTCTTCAGGCAAGAATACTGGAGTGGTTTGCCATTCCCTTCTCCAGGGAATCTTCCCCACCCAGGGGCTGAATCTGGGTCTCCTGCATTGCAGGCAGATTCTTTACTATCTAAGCTACAAGGGAAGCCTGCATAACTGTATACGTTTGTCAAAATTCACTGAACAGTAACCTTCTATTGTATGTAAATTATACCTCAATAAAACTGGTTAACGGAACTGTTTCTACAGGCAAGCACCCTAAGTCTAAAGGGCATCCAGAGAGAAGCTCTTCTGTCTGTCCCTCAGGGTACACCTCCCAACCACAGGCTGTGCTTAGCCCAACCTTGGAAGTGAAAGTGTTGGTCACTCAGTCATGTCCAACTCTGTGTGACCCCACTGACAGTAGCCCACCAGCCTACCCTGTCCATGGAATTCTTCAGGCAAGCATACTGGAGTGGGTTGCAATTCCCTTCTCCAAGGGATCTTTCTGAACCAGAGACCGAACCTGGGTCTCCTGCCTTGCAGGCAGATTCTTTACCACAGAGCTTCTGGTTCAGGGGTCCTGGGGGTGGAGGTAAAAACCTGCACCTGCAGCAGGGTCTGGAAATACAATGCTGCTGGCACAGGGACCACGCCTGGAGACAGGCTCTCTCCCTCACTCACGTGGCGCTCAGCGGATGCGGAATCAGGGCGGTGTTAATCCATCACACGCAGGCCCTCGCTAGTGACCGGGCCCTGTGTGTAGGGATGCCAGGCCAACATAAGAGGGAAATGCTCACATCCTGGCTGCAAGGACACGGCCCCACTTTCAGCCTCAGTTTCTGCCCAGGCTCATCAGGTCAGCAGACCAGGCCTCCTTCACCCTCCTCCTGTCACTCAGATGTCCTCTCAGCCAGAAGGGCATCCAGTCCTGCCAGGGAGCCTGGCAAACTCAGCTCTCCAGACTTCCTATGCTCAGCACCCAAGAGGGCTTCATCAGCCCCTGGGCACCCACTGCCATGCTCAGAGGTTCCGCTGTCACAAGCTTCCATAACCATTTTCTGCCATCTTGACCCCTTCTGAGGACCCCAGGGCCAATCAGAGAAGTGGGGCACCTAAGAGGCTGATGACAGTTTGCTTGCGGGGGAACAGTGGCCACTCGTCTGTCCCCCTCCGTCTCCCTCATTGGAGGACATGGACAAGGCCCCCACCCTACTTCCTTCACTTTTCCCCCTACTCAATCTTTCCCATCAGGACCAAAACCTGAAACACAACCCCTTATGCCCACCAGCAACTCCCCCATCTTTCAGCCCCCTTTCCCAGAAAAATTCTCGAAAAAACTACCAACTCCTGATGTCCTGAGCTCCACTTGCCACCTTCTCTTGGCCCAACACTCCCACCCCTCTTGTCAGGACACTGACAACCTCCATGCTTCTAAGGTCAATTCTCCAAGGATAATTCTCATTCCTCATCTAGCTGGCTCCCTCGGCCAGACAGCCCATTCTCTCCATGCACACTCTTCCTGTGGCCCTGGATACCCCAGACCCCTCTGGCTTTCTCCTGCCCTGATGACATTCCTTCTTGGTTCCTTGACCTTGGACCTCTCCTCTCCTCCTCTGCCATCTTGTGCCAACTCAGCTTTAAAAATATCACCTTTGTGCTGGCAACAGCCAGACCCATATCGGACCCAGGCCACTCCCTTCAACTCCACCCTTGCTTGCCCAACAAGCCCCTTACCACCTCCACGTGGACAGCAGTGGAGGTCATAGGTACCACCCTCCCAAATCCCCCAAAGCTGCTCTGCCCATTGAGACCCCATTTCAGGGTGACGCCCACTCCATCCCTGGGGCTGCCTGAGCCAAGAATCTCAGGGTCACCTTGGACTCCTCTATTGAGCCAACCATCCCAATGGCTCCATCTTCACAACACACCAGAATCCAGCCAGACCCACCACCTGTACAGGGCTGCTCCTCTGCTCCAGCCACACCTACCCTTTGGCCTTGCTAAAGCATGCCAGGACATCCCCCTGGTCACTCCTCACCTCTTCCATCAGCCCACCAGTCACCTGGTTTTGAATCTCAAACATCCTCAAACTGTGAGCATCTGGACCCCACACTGGCTTTCTCCATGGCACTATGGCCCCAATGCGTTACATTCGGATTTACTTCCTCTCCTTAGCCTTCCAGTACCCATTACTTGACCATAAGTGCCAAGCTGGCAGGGCCTTCTATCTCTTGGTTTCTTGCTGTAATTGGAGCTCAGTAAACATTTGCTGGACGGAGTGGTGGGACTTCATGAAGTGGAGGTGAAAGGGGCCTTGCTAAGTTGCTTCAGTAGTGTCCAGCTCTGTGTGACCCTATGGACTACAGCCTGCCAGGCTCCTCTGTTCATGGGATTCTCCAGGCAAGAATATGCCACGCCCTCCTCCAGGGGATCTTCCCAACCCAGGGATCGAACCTGCACCTCTTATGTCTCCTGCATTGGCAGGTGAGTTCTTTACCACTAGCACCACCTGAGTACCTAATTTTTTTGCCTCAAAAAAGATGAATGATGGGACCTCACCTACAAAGGATACAGACCTCCTGGGTGCCCCAAATGCCCAGACGGCACAGCTCTATTCAGACAGGATCCCTAAGGCCTCTGGAAAGGACTGAGATGCAGAGAACACATCTGATCTCAATGGAAAAATGAGCCATGCGCCTACAGTCTGTTCTGATAGCAGGCAGCTCATGGCCATGCAGACGAGACCCCAGGCTCAGAGCACAGCCGCCTCACTGCAGGCCCGGCTGTGGCCGCCCCACAAACATGGAAAATACTAGTAAACAACAACAACAACAACAACAACAAACAAAACTCCCAAACACATGGTGAGAACAAAGTGGGGTCCAGCTGAGGCCCTTATTCAGAGTAGGCCTCTGGGAACGTAGTGTCCTTGCAAACAGAATCAAAAACATGCTTCAGAGCCAAACAACACCCAGATGCTAGATCAAAGCCAATTACATTCTGGTACTTAAGCAACTCAAATTTCTTGTAATAGGACAGGAAAATGGAGGGGGCGGGAAGCCCTGAGGATTCCAGGCAACTTGTACTTTTTTACTCTGTGGACTTAGCATTTTTATGGGTTTTGTTGTTGCTGCTGCTGTAGAGGAAAGTTACTTAACATATTCTCTACTAAATGAGAAAACAGCAACTGCTGATGATGAGTGGAACAGCCCCACAGTGGCAGGTCACCCAACTAGCAGTGGGAATCCACCCAAGAAGGCTCTGGACTGTCACTGCTTTTGTTGCTGGGTCAAGTCCCATGGAACGAAATGTGCTTCCCCACTTAGACCAGGACCATGGTGGGTCTGAGCTAAGGGTCTTCCCCATCCCATGGCGCAGGCCCAGCATGGTACCTCAGCTTACTGCCCAAACTGAGGAACGGCATTCCTGTTAAATTTTCAGGGTCTGAGTCTCGTCCCCCCTATTGCTGAGGTCAGGGTACTGGTGTCTCTTTTTCAGGGCCCACAGAGCACAGGCTCAGAGCAAAAATGGCTGTGGACTCACTGCCTGCCTCACTGAAGCCACATCATGTTATTATGTTGTGTAGGAACACGAATTCCTACAAGTCAAATCCATTTCGAATAAATTTAGATTTAGAAACTTAATGTTTAGAACAGGGACTTCCATGGTGGTCCAGTGGCTAAGACTCTGAATTCCCAATGCAGGTGGGGCCTGGGTATGATCCCCAGTCAGGGAACTAGATTCCACATGCCAAAACTAAAGAACCTGCATGCCACAAAAGACTGAAGATCCCAAGTACCACAACTAAGGGCCTGTGCAGCTAAATAAATAAATATTGCAAAACACCCAGGTTATTCTATTCCTTAAGGGCTTCCCTGGTGGCTCAGATGGTAAAGGATCCACCTGCAATGCAGGATACCTGGGTTCAATCCCTGGGTTGGGAAGATCCCCTGAAGGAGGGCATGGCAACCCACTTCAGTATTCTTGCCTGGAGAATCCTCATGGACAGAGGGGCCTGGTGGGCTACAGGCCATGGGGTCGCAAAGAATCGGACACGACTGAGCAACTAAGCACATTCCCTAATGGAAATCCCTTCTTACAAATACATTTTATCATTACAAAAACAATCCCACTGTAAAAGAAACAAACCACATGGAAATAGGTGAGGGGATAAAAGGCTAGATTCCCCTTCCTCCTTCCTGCCACCCCCTTCTCAACCCTCTGCCAACACCCAAGCACACACAACTCACATGCACACATATATCCTTCCCTCCCATCCCGGTCACCAGCTGGACAGCCACTCTTGCTCGGAGCTGTGTCCCTAGAGTCTGGAGCAGCACCTGCCCTCCTCATCCACCGCGGGTGCTCTGTCATCGTCCGTTTGACACACAGAGTCTGTCATTCCAGACGGTTCTATACTTTATTACCTATACATGTGTAAATGGGATCACTCTATACAGTCCACACTAAGGAGCAATGTTTTCACTTAACTCATCAGCACTTCTTTTATTTATTTTTTTTTAATTTTATTTTTAAACTTTACAATATTGTATTAGTTTTGCCAAATATCGAAATGAATCCGCCACAGGTATACCCACGTTCCCCATCCTGAGTAAACCTCAACTATTCCATGAAGTGAAGGATCCTATGGCATTTGAGAGGGGGAAATGGGATTCTTAGATCATTAACTATTTTATGATAAAGACTTTTAAAGACTAAAGACTGAAGAGACTAACAAACCCTCAGGTACCATCACCCAGAGCGAATAACCGTTCAACAATGGTCAGTGCTGCCCCCTCCATCACCCAACCCATCCCCCACCCACGCTAATCTGAAACAGCTCTCAAACACGGCTCTCACTTCCTCTGCAGATCACTCCAGCATCTACAGCTAAAGGGTAAAGACTGTGTGAACATAACCAAAATACTGTTGTTAAGGAATATAATTATCTTTTAAAATCATTGTTCACTCAACAAACGCCCAACTGTCTCTTTAAATACCATCATTTTTGAAAGGAATGTTTCTTGGCTCAAATGCTGGTTAACTGCATTTCGTTCAAAGCTGCAATCACGAGTAATACATAGAAGTGACCTGGGGAAGGGGTGAAGTCTCCACTTTCATAGAGAGCATCTGAGACTTTTAGACCAAATAAAGGACCCGGTCCTACTGGCGGGATCAAGGGCATGCTGGAAGGCAGCTATGGGGAAATGACTCCTGGGCTGCTGTGATGCCCAGGTACAATATCGCCAGGTAAAAGACCATGCACTCAGGAAGGGACAGGCAATTCAAAGAGAGCCACTCCAAGGAGTTGCGATGAGCCACTTTGCTTATCCCAAAGATCACCTTAATTGGTGCACTGAACAATGCCAGCCCAGCTCCAGGCACGGCCCACTCACGTGCTATCTCCACTTGACTGAATCAGCAGATACTTCCTCCTAATAAATCTCTTGGAGAAGGCAATGGCACCCCACTCCAGTACTCTTGCCTGGAAAATCCCATGGACGGAGGAGCCTGGTGGGCTGCAGTCCATGGGGTTGCGAAGAGTCGGACACGACTGAGCAACTTCACTTTCACTTTTCACTTTCATGCATCGGAGAAGGAAATGGCAACCCATTCCTGTGTTCTTGCCTGGAGAATCCCAGGGACGGGGGAGCCTGGTGGGCTGCCGTCTATGGGATCGCACAGAGTCAGACACGACTGAAGTGACTTAGCAGCAGCAGCAGCAATAAATCTGCATCACCTTTGACAGCAGGCAGGCTGCAATGGCCACGGGCTGTGCTGAGTCTCCAGTGCAGAGGAGCCTGCCCGACCGGCCCACTCTCGGGTGACGCCCCGAGACATCCCTGAATGGTCAAGGGCCCCAGAGGCACAGGTGGAGCAGGGGAGACTGCACCTGCCGAGCCCCACAAAGGACAGCAGTCTTTCTCCCTGTAGCTACCCTCGACAGTCAGTTGATGGCAAATTCATTTGTGTATTTTCACATGGCCAGCTTCACCCCATGGCCACCCTGCAGGCCTGGATGGTTAACTTGGTCACTGTTGTCACTCCCAGAAGAGACTGGGATGGGGGGCCGGGGGTACAGGGATGCACCACCTGCCACATCACCTTCTCAGGAGTTCTTTTGAACAAATTGTTAGCATGAGGGGAAGGTCGCTGTGAATTAAGGAACACTTGGGAAGCCAATACACTTATGCAGCAGCAGGGGCCTAACCCAGGCACACTGGGGACGCCTGGTGGTGGGAGGGGACACGGAGCCCAGTTGCCAATCCAGGAACCCCAGGCTCACCACACAAGGCATCAGGAAGAGGCTCCTGGCCACACCCATCCCCCCCCCCCCCCCCCCCCCCCACCAGAAACAGAACCCAGAGGGAGGGGTGGGAGGCCTGAAACTGTCCGTGCTCAGTGTGGGAGAAGCAGACTCTCTTTGGAAGCACAGAGGACCAATGAAAAAACCATTGATCTCTGCAACACATTATTGATTTCGCTATGTGCTGGCACCAGCGGATGGTCCTTCCCCCCTCACTCAGAGCCAGCCATTAGCATGCGCTCCCAAGACTGGCCTAGACATCCCTGCCTGGTGAGGGGGGAGGGCGCTTGAGATGAAACCTGCCTTGGCTAACCCACAGGGGCTGGATCACGAGTGGATGATGTCATTATGGTCATCTCCCTGCCCCCAGACCCACTGGACAGCTGTGCGGCGTGGCCCTGCACCCCACTCCTGAGCTGGGGTGGATGTACCATCTGCCAGGACCCCAAAGAAGGCTGTGAGAGCACCCCAGTTACCAGCAGAGGGATAACGCTGCATTTTCCAGCAATCATAGAGAGCCAGTACCTCTCGAATGCCAGCTCACGGTCCTATAACATGGCTCAAGAGTAGACCAGAGCTGGGTTGCCTCTCAGCATCAGCAATTTTTCTTTCTTTATTTGGTTTACTCGCTGTTCATAATACAAACTTTTTTTTTCTTTGCAATCTGAAAGTCTACCCTCTTGGTGGGAAGAGTCTTTGTCCCCAGAAATACCCCAGTGAATCCCTTCACCATCCCCTCATCCCTGCAGGCTTTCCCCCTGGTAGGACTGGCTGCCTGGAGTACTCTGAGCAGGTCTGTTTTATTCTTCTTTATTCTTGCAGACGATGTGCACAGACACCAACGGTTCAAGTGACAATCGGGGCATTATCTCGGCCAGAATCCTGGCCCCAGCACTGACTGAGGCAGCCTGTTTCTGGGACACAGTAAACATTCCCAAAATACAGCGCCCAGGCAGCCAGAAGGCAGGCCCCAGGCCTGGGGCAGGTATGAGCTGACAGGCTACCGATGTCACTTCACCCTTGGAAAGGAAACTTCCGCTCGGTGGCGCCTAGTGGATCTGAATAGACTCAGAATGGGGGGGCCAGCCACTTGGCCACAGTCCCCAAGTCCTGGATGTGCTTAACATAAGTGGTGGTTTTCAAATCAAAAGCTGAGCAACTTTGCATAGCATATGCGCTCCAGAAAGCGGCGACCCTTGCCCTAGACCACAGGCCTCGTTTTTGGTGAACTGCCCGCCTCCAGACGCCCACACACCCCCATCCCCAATACTAAATGAAATAAAACGAAGGGGACCACCACGATCCAACCCTCCTTTCCACTGTCTGCCCTGGCAAAACCCCAGTGGATTCAGCCTCCTGCAGTTCACCAGGCGGCTGCAACAGGTGCAGCCCTAAGCTAAGGCTGCTGATTCTCCTTGGCTATTCTAGAATCACGCAGCCAAAACCCAAAAGGAAGCCGAGGCCTGCAACACTCACTGCCAGGGCCCCGACCTGCCCCACCTGTCTGAGTGCGCTGCTCGGGGTCTAGCGCCCGGGGGCCGCGGCCCCGCCGACAGAAATAGAAGCCGCGGGGCCGGGCCAGGCCTGAATGGCCGGAGTGGGGCGGGGGCCGAGCCGACAG
>NW_011494781.1:1290346-1309565 GCF_000754665.1 Bison bison bison | reverse complement strand
TCCTGCCTCCTCCTCCTTGCCGCCCGGCTCCCCGCCCTACTTCTCATCCCCCACCCGCTCCGTCCCTCCCCTTTTCCCTCCCCTTTCTTCACCTTCCTGCACTCCTCCACTCCCTCCATCTCCACCCGCCCCTACCACCTTCCATCTCCACTCTTTGCCTCTGATATCTTCTCTCCCCACCTTCCACCTTTCCCCCTTAACCCCCAAGCCCCCAAAGGCTAACCTCTGCCCTGGCCAGGCCTCTGCTGGGTCCAACACACGTTCTGATGACATGCGCAGTTACCCCCTTCTCACCATCTGCTAATGAAGTATTGCCCCTTCTGGGAGCCTGACCTGACCTCACCCTCTCAAGCCTCCACCCTCCTCCAAATCTCCAAGGTTTTGCGAACTCCCAGGCTCTGATGCTGTTCTGCTGGGGACCTGACCTGCCCAATGGGTGGAAAAAGCATGTGGTCTCTGAGGACGCTTGCTCCTTTGCTTCTAAGCAAATCTAATTTGGATAAGAACATTTCAAACCAAGCCTTCTGCCACTTCCCCAGGGTGAGGTGGGTAGGTACCAATCCAGGTTTTGCTGCACCCCTTCTGTTTGCCCGCATGCCAACTGTTTGCTAAGTGTTCACCATCTGATCACTGCTGGCGACACACGTTTACACTAACCCACAGGTTTGAGAACTAGGTGCCCTCCGAAGACTGCTCCAAATCCTCTGGCCCTGGAGAAAGAAGTGACAGGCCTGAGAAGGTGGTTGATCTGGCCAGTAGGCCTGCTGAGGGATGCTGTCCAGAGAAAGGGATGCAGTTCCCAATGAACCAGCCAGGATTTCCTTGTGTGTAGTGTAGAAGTCAGGGCTTCCCTGGTGGCTCAGACGGTAAATCGTCTGCCTGCAATGTGGGAGATCCAGGTTTGATCCCTGGGTGGGAAAGATCCCTGGAGAAGGGAATGGCTACCCACTCCAGTATTCTTGCCTGGAGAATCCCATGGACAGAGGAGCCTGGCAGGCTATACTTCATGGGGTCGCAGAGAGTCAAACATGATTGAGCCACTAACTAACTGTAGATCCCAGGCTGCAGGAATCCTCCCAGCTCACCTGAGGTCACTTTCCTGATGCCCAGGAGCTGCTAGTAACCAGAGTGAGAGTTTTAAAATGAAGCCATTCCTAAATGATCAATAACGGGACTGAGAGCCTCAGTCTCTTTAGGGGCCTCCTCTCTTTCCATGCTGGGGCTGCCATAGGCAGACCTTAATGCAAGTGCATCAACACTGTGCCAGCAAAACTAAGATGGCAAAGCTAGTGCCAAGGGTGAAGGTAGGGGTGGGCAGGAGTTCACCCCCCTCCCTCTGTAGGTGGGAAACATGACCTGGCATCTGATAGGCTCCAGTTTGAGCCTTGGCTCTGATGTTTCCAGGTGACCTTGTGAGCCCTTTCCCACCCTCTCTAAGGGTTGCAGAGCATGGAAGAGAGACTCTCAGGTAAGACCCCCAGCACCACGTGCCCCACATTCATAGCTGGAGACTTTTATGAGAAAGACACAGGGGAGTTGTACCTTCCAAGCTCTCCTCCTGTGGAAGAAGTCTATGAATCTGTGTTCTTCCATCCTATTTGGATTAAAACCTGATGGGAAGATATGTTTTAACAGCATCCCAGACCCCAAGAAGGAACCCATTCTTAAGATGGATAAAAGCAAGTATTGCAAATACAAGGGCAGGGGGCTGTCTTGTGTTCTTTACTAGTCCGACCCATCTAGAATACAGTGTCCTTGCTTGGGATCTAAGGACAGCCACCAGCAGGCCATGGGAGGGCAGTTGACACGTGGGGAACCTTCAGTCTGGAAGATCAGTGTGCAGAGCACAAGACGGCAGAATCCAAATATTTGCAAAACTGTCCGGGAAGAAGGATTACCCTGTGGGGTTATGAAGGGCAGAACGAGGACAGATGGGTGGAAATTAGACTAGAGAGTCGATTTCCTCCCACTTGTGAATGCTTTCTGGCAGATCTGCCTGCCAGAGGAGCCAGCCACCCCTGGAGGACCATGTCCTACATGGCCAGTGTCTAGACAGGTTCTGGGGCCACTGCAGGAAATTGCTGGAGGGGGCCTACAGTAGGATGACCCCTGGAACCTTTTCCAGCCATTAGATCATTCCACGTTGTCTTTAATAAGGTCGCTGAACCCCTGTTTGCTTTGTCTGCAGAGTGGAGGGCGGCTCGGCAAAGAAACTGATCATATGCCTGACACAGAGTCAATGCTTCCAGCTTCAGCACCTTCAACAATCAATCATAAGCTTCTCCTAGTGTGTTTCCTCATTTGTATAAAGGAGATAAGGGAGGATCTGATTAGATGACAGCATTTTCCCACCACCCAGCACCCAGGAGGGACTCATCCGGGTCCACACAAAGTGACTCAGTTTGCCTTTTTATTTTTATCAATGTTTTATCTTCTATTATGAGACATTTCATCACTGCGAACAAAGCTACTGTAAGTAATGGAATTCCAGTTGAGCTATTTCAAGTCCTAGAAGATGATGCTGTGACAGTGCTGTACTCAATACATCAGCAAATTTGGAAAACTCATCAGTGACCACAGGACTGGAAAAGGTCTGTTTTCATTCCAGTCTCAAAGAAAGGCAATGCCAAAGAATATTCAAACTACCACACAATTGCACTCATTTCACACGCTAGCAAAGTAATGCTCAAAATTCTCCAATTTAGTCTTCAACAGTACGTGAACCGAGAACTTCCAGATGCTCAAGCTAGATTTAGAAAAAGGCAGAGGAACCAGAGATCAAATTGCCAACATCCATTGGATCATAGAAAAAAAGAGAGAATTCCAGAAAAACATCTACTTCTGCTTCATTGACTATGCTATAGCCTTTCACTGTGTGAATCACAGGAAATTGTGGAAAATTCTTCAAGAGATTGGAATACCAGACCACCTTACCTGCCTCCTGAGAAACGTGTATGCAGGTCAAGAAGCAAAAGTTAGAACCGGACATGGAGCAGCAGATTGGTTCCAAATTGGGAAAGGAGTATGTCAAGGTTGTATATTGTCACTTTGTTAATTTAACTTATATGCAGAGTACATCATATGAAATGCCAGACTGAATGAAGCACAAGCTGAAATCAAGATTGCCCAGAGAAATATCAATAACCTCAAATATGCAGATGTCACCACCCTTATGGAAGAAAGCAAAGAGGAACTAAAGAGCCTCTTGATGAAAGTGAAAGAGGAGAGTGAAAAACCTGGCTTAAAACTCAGCATTCAAAAAACTAAAATCATGGCATCCAATCCCATCACTTCATGGCAAATAGATGGGGAAACAATGGAAACAGTGACAGACTTTATTTTCTTGGGCTCCAAAATCACTGCAGATGGTGACTGCAGCCATGAAATTAAAAGACACTTACTCCTTGGAAGAAAAGCTATGACCAACCTAGAAAGCATATTAAAAAGCAGAAACATTACCAACAAAGGTCCATATAGTCAAAGCTATGGTCTTCCCTGGAGAAGGCAATGGCACCCCACTCCAGTACTCTTGCCTGGAAAATCCCATGGACGGAGGAGCCTGGTAGGCTGCAGTCCATGGGGTCGCTAAGAGTCGGATACGACTGAGTGACTTCACTTTCACTTTTCACTTTCTTGCGTCGGAGAAGGAAATGGCAACCCACTCCAGTGTTCTTGCCTGGAGAACCCCAGGGATGGGGGAGACTGGTGAGCTGCTGTCTATGGGGTCGCACAGAGTCGGACATGACTGAAGCGACTTAGCAGCAGCAGCAGCATGGTCTTCCCAGTAGCCATGTACGAATGTGAGAGTTGAACCGTAAAGAAAGCTAAGCTCCAAAGAATTGATGCTTTTGAACTGTGGTGTTGGAGAAGACTCTTGAGAGTCCCTTGGACTGCAAGGAGATCAAATCAGTCAATCCTAAAGGAAATCAGTCCTGAATATTCATTGGAAGGACTGATGCTGCAGTTGAAGCTCCAATACTTTGGCCACCTGATGGGAAGAAGTGACTCATTTGAAAAGACCCTGATGCTGGGAAAGATTGAAGGTAGGAGAAGGGGATGACAGAGGATGAGATGGTTGGATGGCATCACCGACTCAATGGACATGAGTTTGAGTAAGCTCTGGGAGTTGGAGATGGACAGGGAAGCCTGGCATGCTGCAGTCCATGGGGTGGCAAAGAGTCAGACACTACTGAGCAACTGAACTGACTGGCCTCCCCACTGCCTTGGCAGTGAAGAATTGTCTGCAGTGCAGGAGCTATGGGAGATACGTGTCTGATCCCTGGGTTGGGGAGATCCCCTAGAGGAAGGCATGGCAACCCACTCCAGTATTCTTGCCTGGAGAATCCCATGGACAGAGCAGCCTAGCCAGCTGCAGTCCATGGGATCATAAAGAGCCTGACTGGACTGAAACAACTTAGCACACACACACGCACATGGGACATTTTAAACTGGTACAGAAGAATAACCAAAGGAACCCTGTGCGCAGGGATGATAATCTTCTGTCAGCTTGACCCACTCCCTACCTGAACCCCCAATTCTAGGTTCAGTTCAGTTCAGCTGCTCAGTTGTGTCTGACTCTTTGTGACCCCATGAATCGCAGCACGCCAGGCCTCCCTGTCCATCACCAACTCCCAGAGTTCACTCAGACTCACGTCCATCGAGTCAGTGATGCTATCCAGCCATCCCATCGTCTGTCATCCCCTTCTTCTCCTGCCCCCAATCCCTCCCAGCATCAGAGTCTTTTCCAATGAGTCAGCTCTTCGCATGAGGTGGCCAAAGTACTGGAGTTTCATATTTAGCATCATTCCTTCCAAAGAAATCCCAGGACTGATCTCCTTCAGAATGGACTGGTTGGATCTCCTTGCAGTCCAAGGGACTCTCAAGAGTCTTCTCAAAGACCACAGTTCAAAAGCATCAATTCTAGGTTGATACACATCAAAGGCATCCTGTCCACCAATTTGTTTTCCAGCTTCCCCCACAATACCAAATGTTTGAATACTTAGGTCACATTTTGTGAAGTCTCTCTGCCTGGCTGGTCGGAACGTTGGTTTATTTCCATGTGGATGAGCGCAGTGACTGCCTAGATGATATAATCCCATGTGAAAAGAAGCTCAAGGTGTCAGCGTATGTGGCACCACTACATTGGGCTTCCACCATGGCCCCACGGATGCGAGGAGGGACACCCACTCTGCTCCTCCATTCTCAGAGGAACTTGCATGCGTTGGCTGAGAGCAGTTTTAAAAACCGAATACGGAGTATTTGAACTCCATATTCGGAGGAAAAGTAAGGGAGGAAAAGTTTCCTGGAAGAGCTAGCCCTGTGCATTTTTCCTGAAGCCAAGGGTGTAGCCCCAAAGCCCAAACCTGAGAGCAAGGGGTTAGTACATTGTTAAAATAAAGGGCAATGGCCCCTGGAGAAATGAGTCCTGGGGGCTGAGATGATAATGCCTGGGGAGCCTCTGATCCAGGTCTGGGAAAATGTCTTTTGTTTTACACCAGAATTTATTTATTTGTTTACATTTTTGGTTTTACCACCAAGAAGTAACTTCTCTTAAACTTTAATGTATTTTTATCCCCTCACATATCTGAACTATTTTTTTTAATTGAAGTGCAGTTGATTTACAATGTTGTGCTAATTTCTGCTGTATAGCAGAGTGATTTGATTATACACACACGCACACACACACACACACATATATATGCATTGTTTTATATATTCTCTTCCATTATGATTTATCATAGGATATTGAATATAATTCCGTGTGCTGTACAGTGAGACTTTATTGTTTATCCGTTCTGTGTATAAAAGCTTACATCTGCTAACTCCAACCTCCCACTCCATCTCTCCTCCAACCCCTTCCCCCTTGGCAACCACAAGTCTGTTCTCTGTATTGGTGAGTCTTTATCTGTTCCACACATATGTTAATTTGTATCATGTTTTAGATTCCACATACAAGTGATATTGTATGATATTTGTCTTTCTCTGACTTACTTCACTTAGTATGATAATCTTTAGTTGTATCCATGTGCCTGCAAATGGCATTATTTCGTTCTTTTTATGGCTGAGTAATATTCCACTGTATGTATGCACCACATCTTCTTTATCATTTATCTGTCAGTGGACATTTAGGTTGTTTCCATGTCTTCGCTATTGTGAATAGTGCTGCAGTTAATACTGGAGCATATGTATCCTTTTGGATTATGCTTTTCTCTGGATATATGCCCAGGAGTGGGATTGCTGGATCATATGGTAATTCTATTTTTAGTTTTCTGAGGAACCTCTGTTACTGAGTCCAAGCTCACTCTGCTCGCTACATGAGAGGCCAGTGAATCTAAGGGACGAAGTGTTGAGGCAAGGAATATGACTTTATTCAGAAAGCCAGCTGACCAAGAGGATGGCAGACTAATGTCTGAAAATAACCATCTGGTTGGGGTCTGGATGTCAGGTTTTTTTATGGATTAGAGATGGGGGGCAGTGAGGAAACAAAGTAAAAAAAAATGCCATTAATCTTGCAAATATCTCCTAGATGGCAAGCCTCAGGCAGAGTGATGTGTTAGTTTTTTCCTTCCTGCCATCTACAGGCAGACAGGGTTCTGAACAAAGGCACTTTAGTTTAATAGTTAGGCAGAGGGGTAGGATTCTCTGAGGCAGGCCATTATGTGTAATTATAATAACAAAAGCAGCGGAAAGCAAGTCAAAGAAACCGTTTCAACATGGAGTCAGAATTGACTTCCCCCTGCGACACCTCCATGCTGGTTTTCACAGTGGCTGTACCAACTTGCATTCCCACCTTTTGAATGTGATGGAAGAGTGCTTCTGGGATGCATGGGAACAGCCTCCCCTGTAGTTGCTGGGACTGCTGATGGCATGACTGTCACCCCACACCTCACGGTTCCTTCCCTCACCCTAGAGAAGGCCCACTTCCTGGCAGCCTCCTTAAGATGAAAGGTCCTCAAAGTGCCTCCACCAGGACCCTTGTCACCAGAACACCCTTTTCAGCTGTGGAGGGAATGGTCGGGAGCCCCCAGTACCCTCCTGCCCCACTGCTGTCCTGGGGCCCCCCACAGGACATGGAGGGCTCCTCTCTTGAAAGCTGCTTTCCAGCAGCAGCATATAGATGAAGGCCTTGGAGCTGTCCTCATTGTTCTGGGTGCCCTGAGTACTATTTTAGCTGTCAGAGTGTGGAGTACTAACTTACTCTGGTTAAGGGGTGTAATCTAGCCCTCATGCACACCCTTCCCCAGCACTTTCCCTGTTGCTAAATGAAAAGGGTGGTTTATCAAGGCTTCTTCTGTCTTATTTTATTCCTGAGAGCAGAGCCGGTGAAAGCCACTGAGCACTACCCCAGTTGGAACCAGGGAGAGTGGAAACTGGGGACGCTGAACAGGATGCTGGCCTGCTGCCCTGGCTGACCATTAAGTTTAACCAGAGCTGGTGTCCTCAGTTGACCTGCAATAGCAATGCCTTCCTGACCCCCAAAGCCCACTTCCGCCACCAGCTGCTTGAGCTGGCACTTTAAAGGTCTGTCAGAGTGGTCGGCTGGAGCATCGTGTCTTCAACCCTATCCCCCCCACACCTCCGGGCAGAGCAGGGTGTCTCCTCCCACTTGATGCCACCTTGCAAGGCTCTCAATCACTGCTGCTCCAGGGTTCGCTACTATTGTTTCTTGGTGTGTTTCTTTTTAGTTTGATCTTCATTTGGAGCTTCCAGAGCTTAGTGAAATCTTGACCTCTTTTCAGAATATGCTTTTAAATTCATAAAGTAAAAATACAGGATTAGACTGGAAACCTATTGTACTGAAATCCGGTTATCTGAATATCTCAAAATGTGACCCATTTGCTCTGTTATTTACACATTAAGTAACATGCTCTAGCAGCAAGCCTGATAACTAGTAATTTTGAAGTCATGACAAAGTTGCCCAGTAATTTGAGATGTGATGTGAAAATGTTTGTGACAGCTGACATGACTGCATTCTGTTGCCTGCACTGATATTTTGAATAAAGTTACTTTTAGTTAGAAGTTAGTTGGGGGGGGTTGGGGGCGGGATGGGGGTTGGGGGTGGGGGAGGAATGAATGTAACCCTTTCTTTCCAATGGATTCCATCTGTATGGGCTCTCTATCCAGATCAAGATTGCCATTTTAAAGGGAAAGGACTTTGGATCCCCTGTATCTAGCACAGTGCTTGTATAAAATCACCCTCAAACTTGTTCAGTGCATTCATAAAAGAGACAGGACTCTTGGTTGCAAGTGACAGAAATCCAGCTCAAACTCTTGGCTCGTTTACATCTAAAGGTGCTGAAGGTACAGCTAGATCCAGGGGCTAAGATACAACTGATGGCCTTCCTCCTCTCGCTGACTCCTTTCCTTCTTCTCTCTGATTGACTGTGGTTCTGCTTGCGTGTTAGCTTCACTACCCTGCCACAAGGCTAATGGCAGCCTCAATTCAAAACAATGATAAAGACTCTCACCAGACTACAACTCTCATGGAAAGACTTTGGTTGGCTTGGTTGGGTCTCATGCCCAGGGCTGTAGAACCACCAGCAGTCAGATCTGAGCTACCTGCCTACATCCTCGATGGAGTTTGATTAATAATCTCACTAAACTTCAGGGCTGGGCAAGAAGCAGCACCCTAGTGAACAGATGTGCTGAGCAGACAAAAGCAACACCATCCAACTGTAGAGGAGTCAGAGGGTAAGTGAGTCATCATCACAGTGTGCTCTTTGGGGAGCGGTGCTTCCTGCTGCAGTAAAGAGACATAAAACACAGTGGTTTCACCAAAATAGGAGTTATATACATCTTATGTAATGTTGCCAGAAGTAGATGAGTAGACTGGGACTGTATGCAGCTAGGCCATCTCATCCAGCTGGAGGAAAGAAGAGCATCCTCATGCAATATAGTCCAGAAGGTAGCATGCATCACCTCTCTCCACACCACTGACCAGAACTCGGTCCTGGGACCACATGTAGCTTCAAGGAAGGTTTGGACGTGTAGTTGCTAACTGAGTGACTACATGTCCAGCTGAAAACCTATTACATTAAGGAAGGGGAACTAGGTATGGGTGGACAATTAGAAACTGCCATAAACACAGTCTAGTGTAGTTAGTGCTGTGATAAATGTAAGTGGAACACTACTCAACCACTAGAAGGTCTTGAGTCAAGAATGTCAAGAGTTGGTGAGGATGTGGAGCAACTGGAACTCTTGTACATTGCTGGTAGGAATGTAAAATGAAATAGCTGCTTTGGAAAAATATTTAGCTGGACTACTAAAGTTAAACACACATATGCTGTGTAACCTAGCAATTCCTCTGCTGGGTAGAATCCCAACAAAATTAAATGGATTTGTTCACTGAAAATCATGTGCAAAAATGCTCATGGCGTTGCTCATGCTTGTTGTTATGATCTCAAATTAGAAGCAATCCAAGTGGGCATCAACAGTAGAAAGACCAAGCCATCCTGGTATATTCCCACAATGGAATAACAGTGATGAAAAGGAAAGAACTCCACACATGAAATGAGGAGTCTCTTAGATATGTGTGCTGGGTGGCTTCAGTTGTGTCCAACTCTTTGCAACCCTATGGACTATAGCCTGCCAGGCTCCTCTGTCAATGGGGGTTTTCCAGGCAAGAATACTCATGTTGGTTGCCATGCCCTCCTCCAGGGGATCTTTCTGACCCAGGGATTGAACCCACATCGCTTATGCCTCCTGAGCAGGTAGGTGGGCTCTTTACCACTAGCAACAGCTGGGAAGCCTCTCTTAGGTATAGTTCTGAGTAAAAGACATCAGATCCAAAACAGCCCACACTGTATGTTCTGTCTGTAAAGCACAGCGGGTGGAAAATGCACTATCTGGACCCGGGTTGTGGTTAGTCAAATGTATACGTGTGATGAAATTCATTGAGTTCTGCCTTGGGGATTTCTATATTTTTGTGAGTTATAGGTCAATCAGAAATACCACCCGGGACTTCCCTGGTAGTCCAGTGGTTAAAAATCCACCTTCCAATGCAGGGGACATGGGTTCCATCCCTGGCAGGGGAACTGGGATCCCACGTGCCACAGGTTAAATAAGCCTGCTAGTCACAACTAGAGAAACCCACCCACTGCAATAAAGAGCCCCCACATCAAAATAAAGAGCCAGTGCAGGCAAAAAAAGTTTTTTAATGTAAATACATAATGCAAAAAAAAAAAAAAAGGAAAAGCGTCATGTAGTTAAAAATGGTGGTAAGAATGTAAAATGAAATAACTGCTTTGGAAAACTATTGGCCTCAACTCTCGCTAGAGGCCAGCCTGGAGTTGGTTGAGCTTCCCACCCACACTGGAACATTCCTGTTGGGCAGAGGCACCAGCGGCCAGAGTTGCGTCTCTGGCACTCCAGGGCTTGGGCTTCCCAATATAAACACACAGGCAGGGCATGCTGGCCTCATTTGTCAGGGAGGAAACAGAGTCAGGTCGGTTTCATTCATTCTTCATCCACCTCTTCACTGAGACAGGATTTGAACTCTGGCCTTGGGACTTCCTGGTGGCACTTTCTACACACAAATGTGTCAGAAGTTTTTGTGCAAAACCAGACAATGACCAGACCACATGGTGGGTAAGCCACCTGCCTTGAGAACTGAAGACTGCCCCTCACTCTCTTGCCCACCTTGAATATCCTGGGGACAGGGAACTCTGTGGTCTAGACCCCCATCTGATTAGTCCATGATTTGGAAGGTACAAAGAATTAGTCTTCAAAGAGAAAAGTTGGAGACCTCATTGCCATTGTTCCATCCCCTGGTTTTCTCTGTCTATGACTGTTCACTAAGGACTTCTGGAGATTGACAACCTCCCTCTCACAGCATCGCTAAGCTTGACTTATTATCTGTCGGAGTGAGTCTCTGCAGCTGCCTTTCCTTTTCATTCAAGATCCTTCATCATATCTGATGAAAGCCCTCGCTGAATACTGAGCGCTCTGTGTTGTTTATTTCCCAGCAGGAGAGGGAAATAATTCGCTTGGAATGAAAACACCACATGCCCACAAATGACAATAACCTACCTGTTATGTTCCAGTTTTGATAGATTTTAAGAAAAAGCTGAATTGGAAGATTCTGTTGTAAGAACTCTGGAATTGCTGCTACTGCTAAGTCGCTTCACTCGTGTCCGACTCTGTGCAACCCCACAGACAGGCAGCCCACCACGCTCCCCCGTGCCTGGGATTCTCCAGGCAAGAATACTGGAGTGGGGTGCCATCGCCTTCTCCGCTGGAATTGCTAGCAGAAGTCAAAAGTACTTTCATTTTTATTGCAGAAATAAAAGCTGTTTTCAAATCAGGCCACTGTCTAAGTATTATGAGTCCATCAAACCTGCCACCATCCAGGACTCCACCATCAGGCTGTCTGGTCCCTGAAGGGGAGCACGTAGATAGCTCTCCCCAGTACCAGCATTTCATGCCTGCTTGCAAAATGCGCTCAGCTGGTGTTTTATTTAACAGAACCAAAATCATCTTGAAAGAGAGTATGTTTGAGAAGACAGAGTTTTAACTAAAATCAAGGTGAAATTCTCTATTATTGAGGCAAAATGCTAGCGTGCATGAGATTCCAAAGAAGGAGATACTAGCGAAAACTAGTTTCAACAGAAAGCACTCTACAGTGTAGAACTGCATCTATTTATGCTTTAAAATTATTTTTTATTATTTTTTAATTTTTGGCTGTGTTGGGTCTTCATTGCTGCATGCAGACATTTCTCTAGTTGCAGCGAGAGGGGCTACACTCTGGTTGAGGTTTGTGGGCTTCTCACTGAGGTGGCTTCTCTTGTTTTGGAGCATGGGCTTCAGGGCGTGAGGGCTTCTGTAGTTGCAGCTCCAGAGAACAGGCTCAGTAATTGTGGCATATGGTCTTAGTTGCTCTGCAGCGTGTGAGATCTTCCCGGATCAGGGATCGAACCTCAGTTTCCTGAACTGGCAGGCGGATTTTTTAACTGCTGAGCAAACAGGGAAGCATGTTTCAAAATTATTATGCAAACGTCTCAAAAGGAATCAAATTAAACAGAAGTAAACAACCACAACAAAAGAAATGACAACCTTCCTTCTTTCCCAGTTTTCTAGCACAATCAAGTTTAGTACTTTTAGTGCTTCTTCCCAGACCTGTTTCCCCTTAAACAAGCATGTAAACATGCACATATTCTTTTAAATGGTTTGGTATGAATTTGCATCTTTTGTTCTCTGTTATTTATTTGTAAGTGGGACTGTACAATTAATTTTCATTCTGCAGTTCACTCATGGACACATTTCAATGTGCATACATACAGCCCTACTTCATTCTTTTAGACCACGATCAAAGCAACACGTGTACAGGGGGAAAACAGTTTACTCCAACAACACAGAAGTACATTTTAAATGAAATTCTCACCCTACCTCCTATTCCAAACCCCAGAGAAATCATGTTTGGATTTTCATAATTACCTCCTTAAACTGACAGAAGGTGTTATATCTCTGTTTCCTGATTTATCAGCATTAGATGGTAGCTAACGGCTTCTTGGGGTGAGAGATTGTTCCCATACCTCTTGTTGCCCCCCCAAATTTAAAAAATACGTGTGCTATTTTGAGGTTTTCTATTGGTTGTCTGTTTATTGTCCAACACAGGCGTTGAGTGTTTATTTCTTGAGGGTTTTGCTTCTCACTCATCTTAGGCTGTTCCATTTGAGTGAGATGAGAAACAAGTACCCATTCCTCTCCTCCCACTGACCCACCATCTTTCTTCCCCACCCACTTGCCACTGGGTTGTTTTTTTACATTTTGAATGTTCTGTATTGAAATCCATATAGACTGATGGAAAAAACAGAATAACTAGAAGGGCCAAGTATGTGATCACGAGTCTGCGGCTGTCATTCCCCGAAGAATGAGTGATGGACAGAAGCTTCCCAGGGAAGGAAATGTCATCCTGGGCCGCCAACTTGATCTTGAAGAGTAATGTCCCCAAGGCCAGGACGAGCAGACCTTGTTTTCTCCTTTTGTTCATTCCTCTGAGTCCTGGAACTGCTCAGTTTGCTGTTTTCCTCCAGAATTTCTAATGCTTTTTCCTTCCGAGCACATGCCTCCAGCATAACAGAGATAGTCTGTTCCATCAGTTTGATGCTGCTCATTTCTTGTGACCTTGTTTCTTCCTAAAGACGTGCTTCTCAGAGCTGTCTGCTGTCTGTCCCATTCCTGGTGTGAGGCAGGCCAGGGTCCCCCTGTCCCTGGTCCAGACTGCCTCTCCCCTGGACTGGCTCCGCTATTCAGTAGGCCCACACCTTGCTTTCTTAGCTGGCTCCCTCCTTTTGATGGAGTAACCCCTTCCTCCCAGTGGCCTTGGTGAGATGCCTGGTCAGAGCAAAATTCTAGGTTGGACATTTGAAGGGCCTTACCTCCTTCTCAAGCAGCTCCTGATGCTGTGTGTGGCTGAGGCCATCCTGAGCCTTAGAACTCTGTCGTGGCCTGTTTCTCTCTGGATTGGGTTGGAATCTGCTCTTTGCCCCTGTTTCTCTGAAGTTTCATGACATACCTAGATGTGGGTGTTTTTCATGTTTTATCACTCTAGAAAAACTGTGAATTAAATCTTCACTAATTTCTTTTCCTCTGACTTTTCTTTCTCTGTAACTCCTATTATTCAGATAATGGGTCTTTATGAACTGACTCTAATTTTCCCAGCTTCTCCCTTCTACCATCCATCCTTTGGCCTTCTGTGTTACTTTTAGATTCCCTCTACTTTTTCTCTGAGCACTTCTATTACCCTTTTCATTTTGGCTATCTGAATTTTAAATTTCCAAGAGCTCTTACTCATGAAGGTATCGTGTCTTCTTCTTTTTTCTGAGGGTCTTAATTTTAGCTTTAGGGGAAATTTTTGAATGCTATGTGCTTTTCTCTATTTCCTCTTTTCCTAGATGGGTTGATTTGTTTGCGTGTTCCTTTCAGCTCTAACGATTCCTTTGTGGTGACCCTGTGGCTGCACACTCAGCCCAAGGATTCCTGACTGCCCTTTGAGAACTTCACTGTGGTGAGCTTGGGTGGCACCCCACACTTCTCTGGGACCCTGGCTTTCTGTGTCAATACATCTTTTCTCTTTGGCTGTTCATTTCCCTGGGGAAGAACCCTCTGATTTCCTACCTGGACCGGGTGGGAATAAGCCTGCTGCCCATTCTCAGGCTGGGCATGAAAGGGCTGGAGGGTTTTCTTTCCCCCTACAATAGATTTCCACTTTTGTGCCCTTGCCTTCCCTTGTCCTTGGCATCACTGAGGACAGATGGTAACAGAATGGGAAGTGGACGTGGGAGTCTCACTGCTTCTTAGGTTTTTGCCCAGTTCTCCCGTTATTGGTTACCTCCACACCAGAGGTCTCTGATTCCCAAGACTTTCTGGGTTCTGTGGCAAAATTGTCTTGATCTTCTCCCTTCTGGCCTGCTAAGTTGATTTATCCATTTTCTAGGTTCCAAAATGCTGTTGACATCTTTCAGCTTCTGCTATCCCTTCTCCCAGGCTCCTGGTTGCTAAATGGTGAACTGGATGAATCCATGCATGTGTGTTAAGTCGCTTCAGTCCTGTCTGACTCTTTGCAACCCTATGGATCATAGCTCTCCAGGCTTCTCTGTCCATGAGATTCTCCAGGCAAGCATACTGGAGTGGGTTGCCATGCCCTCTTCCAGGGGATCTGTCTACTGTGGCTCCAGCATTGCAGGCATATTCCTTACCCGTTGAGCTACCTGGGAAGCCTGAACACATGAATACCTACTGCAAATTCTACTACTAGCAAATGATTACTTTTTGTCCAGGCATCTATTCATCTGCATATCCAGCCATTAATCCATCTCATTTTGAAACATGCATTTCTAATTGCAGATACCCCTACACTTCATCTAAATACTTAATTATTTCAATAGCAGTTTGTTTCTTTTTCTGATTTCAATACTGTCTCCAACATGTGGGGAAGCTACTTAGAATTTCTATGACATTCTCTTCTGTTCTCAAGTTGTCAGGGTTTCTTCATGGTCAGTCAGTTCCTCTCTGTCATTACTGTGGGTTTTCCCAGGTGCCCAGTAATTATTGGTTGTCTGTTTATCTGTTAGGAATGAGGACTGGGCCGACTGATTTAGGTGGCTGGCTTGGCCATCCTCTGCCTTTGAGCGTGCAGGTCTATTTTACCCACATGGTGTGTTTCTTTGAGCTAAGTGTGTGTGGGAGCATTGCATGGGTCAAGGGCTGTGGTTGTGGTATGAGTCTGGGGCGTGGCTCTTAGGCTGGATTCAACCGGACTGTGGGATGGGATGACATGTTAGATGGCTATGGAGACCTCTTAGCTAAGCTTTTCCACTCTCTGAGGGGTTAATGTGGGTCACACTGTTTGGAAACAGGAAGTGAAGCACGGAGACATGGTAAGTTTGAAGGGAAGGGAGGCAGGGCCCACCAGATGCTGGTGTGGCTGCCGGGATAGGGTGGAGTGGGGAGTGGTCAGGTCTGCAGCTGCTCCAACAGCAGCCAGATCCTCCCATAGCTTCCCCAACCCTGGGCTGTGTGCATGGTTTGCTCTGGGATGACCCACGTTGCTGAGGCTGACAGCTTGGAGACAGAAAGGTCAGGATGTGGATCAATACTGGGATCTGGGGTCCAACTTATCTGCACTCTTCCCCTTCACATGCATCTGTCCTCTCTGGTGCCTGTCTCTCCCTGAGCTTTGGAGACTGTAGCCTTCCTCAGATTCTCAGCTTGCACAGCCCAGGATAAAAGTATGATACACATCACCCCTGTGGTCCTGCATTCCTGATGGGACCCCCACACCACACCTGCCCCCACGTGCCCACCTGAGCAATTTGATCACCTGGAAAATTTAAGGATGCTTCTATTTATGTTTTTGGTTTCTGTATGTGCTTTAGCTATAGTATGGATGGTCTCATGCCTGTTGTCTTTATAATTAAATAAATTAAATGTACCTAATACTACTTAATGACTCAAGGCATTTGCCTGCCAGGTGAAACTGGGGCTTTGTTTATTTAGTTGCAACCCTTCATTATCCTTTCAGAATATGAGTCTTTGTTTATTTGTTGCAACCCTCCATCATACTTTCAGAATATGAGTCTCGGGCTCCGAGCTCCTGAATCCAGAGAAGCATCACCTCCCCCTGTGTCTCATTCACACGATCACATGCTGCACTGGGAGCATCTTTCTCCTTTCTTCCTCCTCTGGGCCCTGTCCAGATTCTGAAGCCACGAACCCCCAGACAAAGGGTTTTCCGGAGAGTCTGCAAGAATTCAGGAGGCTCTGTGCATTCATTCATTTACGTTACCAGGACAATCACCTAAATGTACAAACCTAGGGAATTTCCCGGCAATCCAGCAGTTAGGAATCTGCACTTCCACTGCCAAGGACCCGGGTTTGATCCCTGTTCAGGGAACTAAGATCCCACAAGCAGCATGGTGTAGCCAAAAAAAAAAAAACAAACCTAATGACAACCAATGGCACAGTTTCAACTGAGCACATGTGTGGACCATGCATTAGGATAAACTCCGTATTCGAGCATCTAAATTTTACCGTGACATATTTCAAGAGTACTAACAGCACTGAAAAAGAACACAGCAAATACCTGAAGGAGAAAAAGGCTGCCAGTACAGTGAAGCCCTCTTTGGTACCCCCATCAGCTATGTACCCCAAGGCACACCATGCATCCTCTGGAGAGTTTTAAACTTTATCGTGCTCATGCTCATGTCTGACTCTTTGAGACCATTTGGACTAGAGCCTGCAAGGCTCCTCTGTCCTGGGATTTTTCAGGAAAGACTACTGGAGTGGGTTGCCATTTCCTCCTCCAGGGGATCTTCCTGACCCAGGGATCGAAGCCACGTATCCTGTGTCTCCTGCATTGCAGAGGGATTCTTTACTGCTGAGACATCAGGGAAGCCCTTTAAACTTTATGCTGCTAAGTCGTTTCTGTCGTGTCTGACTCTGTCGACCCCATAGATGGCAGCCCACCAGGCTCCCCCGCCCCTGGGATTCTCCAGGCAAGAACACTGGAGTGGGTTGCCATTTTCTTCTCCAATGCATGGAAGTGAAAATTGAAAGTGAAGTCGCTCAGTCCTGTCCGACTCTTAGCAACCCCATGGACTGCAGCCCACCAGGCTCCTCCATCCATGGGATTTTCCAGGCAAGAGTACTGGAGTGGGTTGCCATTGCCTTCTCCGTTAAACTTTATAGAGACAGTTAATATATTTAGTTCAGGAGCTCTTTGAGACCCTTAGAATATACCAGGTGTGAAACGTTGCACATTAGCTCACAGTCTCCTAGAAAGACAGGGAGGCTTTAAAATAGCTCTTTATCTATTTCAGAATTCTTTTCCCTACCTGTTCAGAGATTTCGCCCCTGTTCTATGCTTAAGTCTTTTCTGACTTCTGAACTCACTGTTTAAATCTGGCCTTCTCTGGCTGTATGTGGCTTCTCTAATTATTGTTCATCAAATTCTATTTCCCCGCATCATGTCAAAATCAGATGGTGATTTTTTCCATCTGTTGCCACAATCTGTTCAAACTGTCACATTCCAAGAGCTCTCTGTAAGTTGTATAGCCCTGAAAGGGAAATGAATTTGCTTCTGCCAGACTTACTATGGACAGGGTTTTGGTATACAATACTGTATTGGGATTCTTGGTATATAATATTGAGTTCAGAAAAATTGATTTTTTCTCCCATACCTGTAGTGAGTAACATGAAAGTCATGGGTGAGATCCAAGCAGGATTAAATTCTGACATGCTCAAAAGATTCTTTCCCTCTAATACAATAATATTTAATAAAGAACCTTCCCATCCACAGCCCATTCCTCTTCAACCACAAACATTCTTAGTCCAGACAGAACACTGAAGCGCTTACGTTACCTTTCACACAAATGCTATGCATCTGGACTTGGAAAAATTCTTGTTCTTGAAAGCATGTCAAGAAAAAGCATCATTCTGATGTTAAGCTGCTCCTATTATGCAGAAAGCTGTTTTCCTTTTTCATTAAGTAAAGCAATTGCAAAGCCATCCTGTGGATGTGTTAATGGCCTTAGGGTCAGAGGGCCAGAGTCAGCCTGGGAGAGTGGAGCTGGCCCCATGGCAGAGCCTACCTGCAATTTTTATTATGGATCTCTACTCACTGCAGAGACACAGAACAAAGCAAGAGGTTGCTCTGGAACAAATCCAATATGGAGAGGAGGAAGCAATCAGTCTGAGTGTATTTTCCAGGAGAGATTCAGGGCTCAGGTATCTGCCCTCCCCACCACCCACTGCCCTGGAACTCTCATTTCTACTTTGGAGAGTGGTCCATGTTGGTCCTCATCCCCAAACAGACCTGGAAGCCAAGAGGATCCCCATAATGGGACCACATGCATTGCTGTTCCCCTTTATAAATGTCAGCTTGTAATGATGAATTCTGCATTCAGAGCAGAAAATAGCTCATCCCATGGTCTGTAAAAAGCACGCATTTGGGGTTAACTCACTCAGATGTTTTACATATTTATTTGCATTGTGCATTTACCAACTCTTCTTTCATTTAATCGAGTGAAGCTGCAGCTAGCCCGAGCCAGAATCAGGTCCCCTGTTTTCTTGCTGCCCCACCTCATTTTTACACCCAAAGGCATCTGCTGATGTGAAACGAGGGAATGAATGGTGATCCCACGAGGGACCCAAGGGCCGTGCTGCCTTTCACATGGTTTGCTGTTCCTGCTGCTTGTGACTTGCTCTTTCTGGTTCCCGAAGTAAGATTCCCTTCTCTGGAACATTCTTCCTTGTCTTCCTTCCCTCAGTGCTGAGAAGGACTGGGCTGCCAGGGATCATTCTTCCCAGACCGTCTGCACCCAGGAGCTCAGGGACTAGCTCTCTGTCTCACTGAAGGTTCCTGCCCCTCAGTAGCAGACTTACAGGGAGACGGGAGGACGTGCCGCCTGTGGTGGTACCTTCAACCCACCATGGAGCTCGTCCTCAGGGCTAAGAGCTTTCCTGCTGGAATCTTACCACCTTTCTCTGGCAGCAGGTTTCAGCCAGGACCCTGGGATGGTGGGCACCTAGGAGCACAGGAGAGGGGAGAGGGCTGGCTAGAGATGTGGGACCCAGCTCCTTATGGCCGTTTTGTGTTTTGGGCATCATTCATTTCCTGTATTGAATGAGGGGAAGAAGGTGGGCTCTGCAGGGGACTTCATCCCCACCTTGAATTCATCTCAGCCCTTGGGCTGCAAATGCTGTTTTCATTTATGCTGGT
>NW_011494781.1:1277585-1290246 GCF_000754665.1 Bison bison bison | reverse complement strand
TGCTGGTTTAATATATCCTGGTTGAATTCCTTGGGGGGTGAGGGGTGGGGAGGGATTGCTGCTCCTAGGAGACGTGAGTGCTTTCTTCCATAAGAATCTACCAGATGCTTTCCAGGGTGGCCAGACCACTTTCACATCAATACACAGTTTCTGTTGCCCTGCCCTGCCCAGCACTCATGCTGTCAGCTGCTCTAATTTCATTCATTCTTGGGTGTGGGGAGAGTGGTGAAGCCTAATAGAACACTCCCAGCACTTCCCAAACATACTTCCCCATAGGAGATTTCGTAACTCCAATGGAGAAACCATACCATTGCAGGAACGGGGACCCAAAAGGGGGCCCAAAAGGGGGCTTTTGTCTAACACTCAGAAATGAATTGCCCAAGGAGACACACATGCTGACAAAGCAAGAGATTAATTGGGAAAGGGTGCCCAGTCGGAAAGCAGGAGGGTAAGGGAACCCAGGAGGACAGCATGCCATTTAGTTCACAATCTAGGGCTCTATGGTGACAGGATTAGTTTCTGGGTTGTCTTTGGCCAATCATTCTGACTCATGATCCTTCCTGGTGGTGCATGTGTTGCTCGGTCAAGATGGAGGCCAGCGAGGATTCTGGGAGGTGGTAGGACACGTCGTGGCTCCTTTTGACCTCTCCTGAACTCTTCCAGTTGGTGGTGGCTTATCAGTTCTGTCTTTCTTACTAGGCTCTCCTGTAGTAGAATAACTCACACAAATAATTACTATGGTGCCTGGCCAGG
This sequence comes from Bison bison bison, assembly GCF_000754665.1. NCBI lineage: Eukaryota > Metazoa > Chordata > Mammalia > Artiodactyla > Bovidae > Bison > Bison bison. The sequence continues at coordinate 1,289,493 of NW_011494781.1, read as the reverse complement.
GTGGGCAGTTTCAGTCAGTGTGTTTCCCCTAACAATACCAGGGTAGGAAACCCTGCCAAAGGGTGGCTCTGAATCAGAGATGCTCTGGTACCAGGTTTAATCAGAACTTGCTGGAAGTCTTGTGTGCAAGTGGCTCCCCTGTTTGAGGCACCTCCCAGAGAGGCTGTCCCTCTCCTAGGCAGGAGCACCTGCATACAGGAACTGTCACCTCCAGGATTATGCTCTGCCGGCCTTGGGGTGTGGGCTGCAGGCTGGTCACAGCCCATCCTCCCCTTGTTGGGGAATCATTCCCAAGGAAAGGGCTTGGCTGCATAGCAAACCACCTCCCAAAGCTTCTACACCTGACGTGGACCTAAGGTGCATCTGACCCAGAAAGCGTTCTCCTAGAATCCCATCCTGTCCACCTGTGGCTTTGGCCATCAAATACTTCTCCATCAGCATGTTCAATAGATCATCCCAAAGTGGAGGGTCACCTTGAATGGAAGAATGACTTGTTGTGAGGCCCGGTCTAGTCTCATGGAGGGACAGACATTCCACCTTGAATCCTCCTGGAAGCCTTAGCTGTGTCCCTGGAAGACGAAAGCATCGTTAAGAAGCAAAATTCGGACTGACTGGCAGCTGAGATCTCTGCTCGGCCGCTGGTGGCTTTTGGGTGTCACTGTGCATGACTGTGCAAACCCAAACTTCTCTTTGTCAGTCTAGTCTCAAAGACACCATCATGGACAATTCTGAAACCTTAGAGATTGGAGGGACAGGTGCTCTTTCTCCATGGGGTTCAAGCCTTTGGGAATCAGCATCAATGACCTACTTGTGGATGCGTCTTCTCGCCCTTGACGGCACTAAAGTGCTGTCTGTTTCTGGCCAGATGGTCATGGATCTTTGATATCTATGGTGACAAAATGTTGGCCTTTGAAAAGAGACTATAAGTCTTAGATGGAGGATGTGTGCGTGCATGCTCAGTCACTCAGTCATGTCAGACTCTTTGCAACCCCATGGACTGTAGCCTGCCAGGCTTCTCTGTCCATGGAATTCTCCAGCAAGAATACTGGAGTGGGTTGCCATGCAATTCTCCAGGGAATCTTTCTGACACAGGGGTCAAACCTGTGTCTCTTATGTCTCCTGCATTGGCAGACAGGTTCTTTACCACTAGTACCACCTGGGAAGCCCTAATGCAAGATACCACAGGAAAAACAGTGACCACAAGGAATAACACTTTGGCACCTCTGTCCCCAGGATGAGCATGGTTGTGCCCCCAGCTGTACACAATGGTGAATGTGAGGCATGGACTGCATGACCTGGGCCTGGAGTGGCAATTTCACGGAGAAATTTCCTCCTCTTTGTGATTTGCTGAGTCTCAGTGAAGCTTAACCCCAGTTCCATCTGGGTAGGGGGAGGGAAGGGGTCCCCAAGATCATCAGATATTCAGAAATAATTGAAACACTTGAGGGTGAACACCGGCCTTGGGTTTCGTTTTGGAAGCAATCGGTCTTTTCAGAGGCTTTGACCTCAGGGGAGAATGTAAGCATGGCGCCGAGCAGGAAATTGGAAGGGGATGGATTTTATTCCCCTGGCCAGAACTAGGCCATCTCGACCATGCGGTCTGCAGCTGGTCTGGAAGCAAATTATTTTCTGTGCCCTGCCTCTAGAAGACCCCATCCTCCTGGGTGTGAATCTCATTTCCTCACGAGTGGACAGTCACAGTTCTGGTCCTTATGAGCCAGCATGCTTCCCAGGAGAGCTCCCTGGACTGTGTGAGAAGGAGGAAGGTTTCAGACCAGCTGTGAGGGGCTTTTGCCCTGGAAGCAGGGGAGGTGTGATGGAAGAAATGGCCCTGGGCCTTTCTCAAAGCAGGGACACCATCTACAAGGACTGAAAGAAGACAGCGAGGAGGGGCCTGGCAAGAGGTAAAAGCAGAATCCTCAGTTATTTTCTATGTTAGAATGTAAAACAAACCCTGATACTCAGGCTTGCACTGAGTGAAGGGCCAGCATAAAAGGGCTGAGGCTTATCTGTTCTGAGGGCCTCCCGGTGGCTCAGTGGTAAAGAATCCACCTGCCAATGCAGGAGACTCAACAGGCACAGCTTTGATCTCTGAGTCAGGAAGATCCCCTGGAGAAGGAAATGGCGACCCACTCCAGTATTCTTGCCTGGAGGATTCCATGGACAGAGGAGAATGGTGAGCTACAGTCCATGGGGATCTCAAGGAGTCATACACAACTGAGTGCTCATATCTGTCCTGTCTCAACCCCGGTGTTAGGATTTGCACGATTACCTTCAACCATCCCACATGTGGACAGGGAAATCCTCATAGAGGCTTAGAGTGGGCCAGACTTGAGTTCAAAAGTGTCCTCAGCGGCTTATCACACCACACCACACTTCGTGGGGCCACAGGCCTCTGTGCCTTCTGCGCATGTTAACTGAGCACCTACTGTGCTCCGCACTGGGAGGATAAAGCTGAACGAGAGGACAAGATCCCACTACTACCTCCTCCTCCCCTGAGAAAATGATAGGGAAGGAAACTCTAAGTGGACAGATGCAAGCAAGGGAATGCTGTGATGCCGTTTTCAGGACGGAAATAAACCAGGAAGGAGATAGAGAATAATAGACAGGGATCTATCCAGAGATGGCCTTGCCGGGCTGGCAAAACCTACACAGAAACTCGAGGGTGGGAGGTTCCCATGCAGGGAAGTTTGAAGACTTAGCACCAAGTTGTTGGCAGGCCTCCCATTATACTATGGAGGGTGGGTGTGTCTGTCCTCTCCCCTTAGATCCGGGCAGGTTCCTGCCTGCTTTAATGGATAGAGATTGACTGTAGTGGTGCTGTGTGACTTCCCTAGTCATAAAAAGCCAAGCTCTCATTCCACTTTTGTGGAAGCCCTCGTTCTTGGGCTCCAAGCCCCCAAATCAGAAGTCAGGGCCCTCTTAGGAGGCCCAAGTCATAGGAAGAGGCTGCATGAAGGAACTTGACTCAGCAGCCCTGCTGAGCACCCAGCTGGCAGCCAGCATCAACAGCCAGCCAGGGGGGTGAGTCACCTGGACACCCATCCCAGTTGAGTCTGCAGATGGCTCCAGCCCTAGCTGACATCTTCCTGTAAACTCAGGAAACACCCCACCAGGTACTCACCAGCTGAGTCCTCCAGATTCCTGACCCATGAAATTGTGAAGTATAGTATGACAAACTGGTATGGTTTTAAGCTACTAGGTTGGGTCATTTGTTATGCATATACCCGTTTGTGCACATGCCTGGGACTGTGTGCCTGCTTGGAAATGACTTGAGAAAGCCCTCAGCTCTCACCTCTGGCTGACCCTGAAGCCCTGTGCCAACAGGAAGTGAAGGCTAACGTAGAGTTGTCAACTGTCTAGATGAGTGTTGAAGGCTGGCCCTCAAGTGTGTAGCCCATTGGTAAAGACTGGGAGGCTTATGGATTCCAGGTAATTCAAGAGATCTCTGTCCTGTCATCAACTAACTACTTGCAACTAATAGAACAGGGACTTTGTGGCCACATATGACAAAGAAAACATTTTTTATAGAAAGTTCAGAAACGTCATCAAGCAAAAACAGTGAACCTTGGGGAGGAGAGGAGAATCAGATTTCCAGAGTGGCCACATTATCTTATTTAAAATGCATTTTCAACGGCTTCCCTGGTGGCTCAGTGGTAAAGAATCCGCCTGCCAATGCAGGAGACATGTGTTCAATCCTTGATCTGAGAAGATCCTACATGCTTCACAGCACCTAAGCCTGTGTGCCACAACTGTTGAGGCTGTGTTCTGGAGCCCGGGAACAGCAACTACTGAAGCCCATGTGCCCTAGAACCCATGCTCCCCAGCAAGAGAAGCCACCGTGATGAGAAACCCATGCACTACATCTAGAAAGTAGCCCCCTGCTTGCTGCAACTAAAGAAAAGCCCGCTCAGCAGCAAAGACCCAGAATAGCCAAAAATAAAGTAATTTTAAAAAATCATTTTCAACAGCAACAAAAAATAGGAAGCACACAAAGAAACAAGAAAAGATGGTATATACACAAAACAATAGAAATTATTCATTAGGGAGCCCAGACTCTGACTTAATAGAGTTAATAAATTAATGGCTAATTGAAATATACTTAAGGAACTAAAAAGAATTAAAAGGGGAGTAAGAGAAGGATGTCTCACCAAATAAAGAGGGATAAATTATAAATAGAAAGTTCTGAAAATGCTGCTAAGATGTCTAATAGTCTAGCCAAAAGATGTACCATGATTGTGACTACAGGGAATGAACAAATCAAAGAAAGATCTGGGGGGAAAAGCCACCAAATTTTTAGAGAACAGGTGGCTGAGAAAGAGCCCTGGGTGGTGCCTCCATCTTCGGTGGGGTGAGCTGGGAATGTGGACGAGACAGGCATCGCTAACCTGCGTCTGTGTCCTGTGCGGTGCTGAGTTGCCGTTCCCACACATGAGGCACTCAGCGTTGTCCATGTTGCCTGACCATGCCCCACGCATAGCAGGAATCATGGGGAATTACCAGGGCAGGAGCAGGAGGGTTTTGGGAATTGGTAAGTTTGTTGGTGATGTAGCACTCTGTTTGCGGCTGTGCCGTGGAAGATGAGAACCGGGCTGCAAGAGGTGTTTGACTTTGCCCCTGCATAAATACTTCCTCCTGGTGAGGATGTCCACACTGTCCAGCCACCTTAAACTGGGGTAAAGCCAGTGGCTTAGGGCCAGCACACTGGGCATCCTTGATGAGGCAGCCAAATTCTCAAGTGCCCAGTGGGTGATCTCGCTGATGAGATGTAGGCCCTTCTTCAGGAGCTCAGTGCCAGTGGGGAGTCACAAACATCTTGATGTGAGGCCCAAGGGGAGACCACCCAGGCTTTGCTGGGTGGTTGAGCAAGGCTGGGTGCTGAAGAACCAGGAGAGATCCTGGAGGGACTCATGGCCTCAGGGAGTGACCACTTGGACCAGTTCCAGAGACCAGTAATTCCACATACTCTCAATTGTTGTATATCTTTTTGCAGCTGGTTGGTCACCCGGCCATTTTTCCTCCTCTTCCTCCTGCCAGCAGCCCTGCCTCCCTCCACCTGACACTCATCTCACCTCCTAAGAGGGGCTGGGAGGCCAGCAAAGCATCAGCAAGGTTCTGTTATATGGTGACTGGGTAGAAACTCATTGCATCATCTTTCTCTACATTGTTAGATCTCAAAACGCATGTATGGGATGAGGGATTCAAATATTGGGCTACTATTACCTACTCTGGAGAAGGCAATGGCACCCTACTGCAGTACTCTTGCCTTGGAAATCCCATCAACGGAGGAGCCTGGAGGGCGGCAGTCCATGGGGTCGCTAAGAGTCGGACACGATTGAGCGAATTCACTTTCACTTTTCACCTTCCTGCATTGGAGAAGGAAATGGCAACCCACTCCAGTGTTCTTGCCTGGAGAGTCCCAGGGACGGGGGAGCCTGGTGGGCTGCCATCTATGGGGTCGCACAGAGTCAGACATGACTGAAGTGACTTAGCAGCAGCATTACCTACTCACGTTCTTCCTTTCTCTAATTCCCAAGACAATTGGGATTTGACCTTATTTGAGAAATGCAAACATACACCCTGTCTGAAATAGGAAGCATTTAAATATCTGGGGACCCCCAAGGAAGACACTGCCCTTTTCCTACTCAGGGACTCTTCCTCGTTTCCTTTCCCACCAGAAGAACTTAATTTTGTATTTATGTAGCAGACAGGGAGCCCTTGATCTCAGAGAAGGTAGGTTTCCCACGCCTCCTTAGTATCAACGAGTCACAACAATCCTTGTTTCCTTTGCCGCTGATTGTTCTAGGGTGTGCACGGGACCCTGTTCTGCATCATGAGAGGTAAAAAGAAATCTTTTTTCTCCAGTTGGGGATCCTGGTGCAATGCCTGGAGTTCTGAGAGCTATTTTGTAAACTAAGTGACCAGCATGAGGATTAAAAGCTGTTGTGTTGAGAATGAAATGGAAGGACAGGACGTGCCTGGCTCGGGTGGCGTCATTGAGCTAGGGCTCCCGTTCTGACTTTTTCTACTGTGACACCACTAAATGCCCACTATTGTTTCAGTCCCTGTGAGATGGCCTTTTTCATATTTGTAGCAAAAACCACTTTGGGGAAAACATTTTTACAAAACTTCAGCCAGAGTAGGTGTTACTTTACCCAGACGTGTTTATTCCTTTTCAATGAACTTAAACTGATGTGGTTTTCATGCCTCTCCCCACAAGTCTTGTTTTTCAGCAGGGTGAGGTGGGGAGGGAAGTTGGAGAATGTCATCTGATAGAAGAGGAGGTTAGAAGCTGCCCGCCTTCCCCCAACCCCCACCCCACCCCGGCCTCGAGATCGTGGAGGTGGCGTGCCTGAAGGAGAAGGATGGTGAAGCTTGCTCTGCTTTTATGGGTCTGGCTTCATTCTGGGGTGAGGAACTGCAGTGTCAGCCAAGAGCTGGGGATGCAGGGGTGGGGTTTGGATGATCCACCTCTTCGGGATCGCAGAGATACCTCTTTCCAGGGGCCCCTACAACTTCCTGGGATGGCTGGGAGGGTGGCAATCTGGTGAGACTTTTTACTTAAGATTTTTTTCTTTTTGATGTGGATCACTTTTTTAAAGTCTTTATTGAATTTGTTACAATGTTGCTTCTGTTTTATATTTTGGTTTTTTGGTCATGATGCATGTGGGATCTTAGCTCTCCAAATAGGGATCGAACCCTCACCCTCTGCACTGGAAGGCAAAGTCTTAACCACCAGACTTCCAGAGAAGTCCCCAGTCTGGTAGTTTTAAAACAGGCCTGTAAATTATTTGGCAATCCTCCAGATAGAAAGTGGGGTCCATGTTCCCTCCCCAAGAACCTGTGGGGAGTCTCTGTGGCCTTGTGTGACTTCTGAGGCTCTAAGGAAAGAGGCCAGGCAGCTGTGCTTGCTTCCCTCAGTTCTCTTGCTCTGGGAGCCGCCATATCAGAAGTCTGGGTTTTGAGGGTGCCAAGAGAAAAACCACACAGAGTTAGAGAGACAGAGAGAAACAGAGAGAGGGGGAGAGATTGACAGAGACACACACACAGAGAAATAGAGAGACAGGCACACAGATAGAGACAAAGACGGGGATACAGAGAGACAGAAATAGAGAGAGAGCATGCCCCGAGGATGTCCAGGGACCGCTCCAGCCGAGGCCTTGGGCCAGGAGGCCAGCTGCATAACAGCGATGAGACTGCCAGCTTGGGTGACTGGGAGATTTGCTGTGTCACCAGACAACAGGAAGGGATGAGAGCTGGCCCCAGCCAGCATTCTGGGGCCATCTCAGATGGAAAGAACCTAACAGCGGTGAAGCAGGAAGCTCATTAGGGCCCCTGTGGGGCAGGGTAGGTACCTCGGGCTGTCGGGGTGGGATTAGGAGACCTTGAGCCTCACTGAGGTGGAAGAACACCAGAGCACCCAGCCCCTTCTCCCACAGCCCTGCCCTGCCAGCATCTAGAAGATACTTTGGAGAGGGCAGGGTTGGCAGAGAAAATCTTGGAAGGATCTGTGCATTCAAGTCAGGTGAGCTCAAATTGCCAAACTGGACTTTGTTTCATGAACTGCTGTGTCACAAACAAATCTAAATATTTGGATGAACACAATAGCCATTTCTTATTTCTCATGACTCTACGTGTGGCTGGGTGGGTCCCCTACTGATGTTCCTCCGGGCTCAGGCAGGTTCAGCTGTTCCCACGTGGCTGAGTGGTAAAGAATTCACCTGCAATGTAGGAGGATGTGGGTTTGATCCCTGGGTTGGGAAGATCCCCTGGTGAAGGAAATGGCAACCCACTCCCGTATTCTTGCCTGAAAAAATTTCATGGAAAGAGGGGCCTCTTGGGCTACAGTCCATGGGATTGCAAAAGAGTTGAACATGACTTAGTGACTAAACAACAGCAACAACCCTTTGACCTCATCTCCCCCGGCTTCTCCCCACTCCCAGTTCCCTGATGGTGGCCACCATTCTACTCTCTGTTGCTATGTACTCAACTTTCCTATATTCCACAAATAAGTGAGTTCATGCAGTATTTTTCCTGTGTCTGACTTATTTTATTTAGCATAATGTCCTCTTGCTGCTGCTGCTGCTAAGTCGCTTCAGTCGTGTCCAACTCTGTGCAACCCCATAGACGGCAGCCCCCCAGGCTCCCCCGTCCCTGGGATTCTCCAGGCAAGAACACTGGAGTGGGTTGCCATTTCCTTCTCCAACGCATGAAAGTGAAAAGTGAAAGTGAAGTCGCTCAGTTGTGTCTGACTCTTCGCGACCCCATGGACTGCAGCCCACCAGGCTCCTCCGTCCGTGGGGTTCTCCAGGCAAGAGTACCGGAGTGGGGTGCCATTGCCTTCTCTGATAATGTCTTCTAGGTCCCTCCAAATGGCGGGATCTCCTTCTTTATTGTGACTGAATAATAGTCCATTGTGTATACATGTACATCACATATTTGATGGAGACTTAGGTCGTTTCCATGCCTTGATCATGATGAATAAGTCTGCAATGAACCATGGGGGTGCAGATATCTCTTCTAGATAGTGATTTCATTTCTTTTGGATAAATACTCAGAAGTGGAATTGCTGAATCAGATGGTACACTATGTTTAGTTTTTTTTAAGGAAACTTCATACTATTTTCCATAGTGGGTGCACCAATTTACATTCTCATCAACAGTGCACGAGGATTCCCTTTCCTACATATCTTGTCCAACATTTGCCATTTTTAAAGTAGTAGTTCTACTCTTTTTTAAAAAATTTAATTGGCTGCACTGGGTCTCAGCTGTGGCATGCAGGATCTTTGATCTTCGTTGAGTTATGTGGGATATTTAGTTGCGGCATGTGGGATCTAGTTCCCTGACCAGGGATCAAACCCAGGGCCACTGCATTTCAAGCCCAGAGTCTTAGTCACTGGACCCCCAGGGAAGTCCCAACACTTGTCATGTTAAAATAATGAAGATTTAAACAGTCCATTCAATGTCAGCCAAAAGTCAGGATAAATCCAGGGAGCTAGGTAATCTTTTTCCCCTGGGGAAGCGGGGGAAGCCTGAATCTTCTGAAATTCAGTGAGCATGCTATACCCCATCTACTTTATCTCAACCTGAACTGCTGGCTCATGCTTTACTGCCCTAGGGATACTCAAAAGAAGGTTCAGGACAGAGAGAAGGAAAGAAAGGAAAGAGAGAGGAATGGAAGGAAAGGAAGGAAAGACAGGACAGAAGGCAAGGAAAGAGAGAGAAATGAGACACACTGAGAAACAGAAAAGACAGCGGATGCTGGGTATCTCCATGAGAGTAGAGATGCTTCTGGAGCGCAAGCCGAGTCCCCTGTGGTTCTGGAACTTTCTCTCCTCTGCTGATTCTCTGCTCAGCGGATTTTCTTTGTAGCCTGGTCTGCTCTGCAGGTTGCCTTCTGGACCACATGGGTGGGAGAGCAGTTCTCACCATCTGTCCTGACGGAATGGCGCCTTCCCAGCTTGTGCATGAACATTTATGGAAAGTAAGGCCATTAAACATGTTGGTTTCGGAGGACCCAGCCCCAGGTCCTGAAACTCCAGACACTGTGATTATTATTTTCATTTTTATTGGAGTATAATTGCTTTACAATGTTGTGTTAGTTTCTGCTGTGCAGCGAAGTGAATTAGCTGTATGTATATAGATCCCCTCCCCTCTTGAGCCTCCCTCCCACCCTCCCATCCCACCCATCTGGGTCATCACAGCAGAGCTCCTTGTGCTGTACAGCCGCTTCCCGCTAGTTTTGTCTGTTTTACACATGGCAGTGTATATATGTCAGCGCTATTCTCTGAATTCGTCCCACTCTCTCCTTCCCCCAGTGTCCACACATCCGTTCTTTGAGTCTGCACAGACACTGATTATTATTAATGATTCATATCAACAGCTCGTTTAGTCTTTTGTGAGGTGTCTTCTTTGACCGACACATTCTCATTAATGATTTATTATTTGTAATTTCTAATGAGGCTGGAGATGTAAGTGAAAGTGATTGGTTCTAGAGGTTTAACCATTCCTTCATTACTCAGCTCCCACAAATAATAACAGGATGGAGGAGAGGTGGAGGAGGGACTGGGATAACAGTTTAAATGGGGAACAGTGATGGGGAGACATCCCACCAGCACAGGCCTGCGAACCTCCAGCTGCTCCCCTGCCAGGAACAGGGCCAAAGTGGTCCTGCTTCTGAGTCAATCCATCTGTCTTAGCTTCCAAAATCCTTGCCTCAGGATTGCCTGACTTCACTCAGGTAAAGTCTGAAAGATTTAACTTAGCCAAGAAGACTGGAATTTTGCCGTTTCAAAAGTCTTCCGTGCAATTCCTGAATACATCTGTATGGATGTCCTACTTAAATCTTACATGACTTTTCACCCAGTGATTTTCTTTTCATTCATCCAGATCATCCCTCCAGAGAGAACATTAGGGTAAAACAAGTCAAAAGTTCTATTCATGGAGTTTTTCCCTCAGAGGAAAAAAAATCCTAGGAATGTGGATCTGAACCCAGGAAGAACCAGAGGAAAGATCATCAACTGCCCTGTGTGGGATGGTTAGGTGGGCACAGCACATGGTGCACTCCAAGGGTTCAGTGAAGACCAGGGATGGCTTTGCAGAAGCAGAAGCCTGGGTGCAGAAGACCACGCAGACACCAGCTCTCAGCCCGCTGAATGATTTGCTCCTTCACCTCGTGGGAGCTGGAGCTGAAATCAGAGCGAGTCTGCAGTGGGAGTCCCCAGAGGCTCACTGTCAAGAATTCCCACGACCTGATAAAGAGGCTATGATGGATTTGCACTCTACATCTTCCTGCCTCTGTCTCCCAGGCCCAGGAGGTGTGGGGGTGGCTGCTACCTGCTGCGTCTGAGGTCTCTGAAGTGGAGGGTTCACACAGAAAAAAAATTTCCATTTTCATTTTGTATCTACAGAATAAAATCTTGCCTGGTGCAAACACTGGGAGCATGTGCCCACCCTTGGGTGGGTGCCCAGTTAAGTGGGATTGGGGGCTTCATTTTCTTGTCCAAGTACACCCACCCCCACTGAGGGACAGATGGCGCCAAACTGCAAAGTGAAGATTATACTCGGGATTTTTCAGGGAAAGAGAAGACATCTGACAGTGTGAAAACATCCACTCTCTGTCAGATCTCACAGGAGGCCTCTTTCAAGACCACAGGAGCAAGAATTACATGAAAGAGGAACTTATACCTAGAGACATACCACAAACCCTAACCTATTGTTTAGTCGATAATTAGTATCTGACTATCTTGAGACTCCCTGTACTATAGCCCACCCAGCTCCTCTGTCCATGGGATTTCCCAGGCAAGAATACTGGAGTGAGTTGCCATATCCTCCTCCAGGGGATCTTTTGGACCCAGGGATCGAACCCACATCTCCTGTTTTGCTGTTGTTGTTGTTCATTTGCTAAGTCGTGTCCGAATGTTTGTGACCCCGTGGACTCCAGAACACCTGGCTTCTCTGTCATTGACCATCTCCTGGAGTTTGCACAAACTCGTATCCATTGAGTTGATGATGCCATCCAACCATCTCATCCTCTGTCACCCCTTTCTCCTCCTGCCCTCAATCTTTCCCAGCATCAGGGTCTTTTCCAGTGAGTTGGCTCTTTGAGTTAGGTGGTAGGAGGATTCTTTACCACTGAGCTGCCAGGGAAGCCCAAACCCTGGTGTATTGTCCACTGAGTATAATCCAATATGGTTAAGACCAGAATTTTCAGAAGAACATTCAAAAATATCTTTTTGGCTTTGTCTCCTCCTTTAATGCATTTTGCATGTGTTTTGCAATGTATCAGTTCAGTTCAGTGCAGTTGCTCAGTCATGTCCAACTCTTTGCGACCCCATGAATCGAAGCATGCCAGGCCTCCCTGTCCATCACCAACTCCCAGAGTTCACTCAGACTCATGTCCATCGAGT
>NW_011494781.1:1276523-1277485 GCF_000754665.1 Bison bison bison | reverse complement strand
CCATCTCAGTCATGTCCAACTCTTTGCGACCCCATGAATCGAAGCATGCCAGGCCTCCCTGTCCATCACCAACTCCCAGAGTTCACTCAGACTCATGTCCATCGAGTCAGTGATGCCATCCAGCCATCTCATCCTCTGTCATCCCCTTCTCCTCCTGCCCCCAATCCTGCCCAGCATCAGAGTCTTTTCCAATGAGTCAACTCTTCACATGAGGTGGCCAAAGTATTGGAGTTTCAGCTTTAGCATCATTCCTTCCAAAGAAATCCCAGGGCTGATCTCCTTCAGAATGGACTGGTTGGATCTCCTTGCAGTCCAGGGGACTCTCAAGAGTCTTCTCCAACACCATATTTCAAAAGCATCAATTCTTCGGTGCTCACCCTTCTTCACAGTCCAATTCTCACATCCATACATGACCACAGGAAAAACCATAGCCTTGACTAGACAAACCTTTGTTGGCAAAGTAACGTCTCTGTTTTTGAATATGCTGTCTAGGTTGGACATACCTTCCCTTCCAAGGAGTAAGCGTCTTTTAATTTCATGGCTGCAGTCACCATCTGCAGTGATTTTGGAGCCCCCAAAAATAAAGTCTGACACTGTTTCCACTGTTTCCCCATCTATTTCCCATGAAGTGATGGGACCGGATGCCATGATCTTCATTTTCTGAATGTTGAGCTTTAAGCCAACTTTTTCACTCTCCCCTTTTACTTTCATCAAGAGGCTTTTGAGTTCCTCTTCACTTTCTGCCATAAGGGTGGTGTCATCTGCATATCTGAGGTTATTGATATTTCTCCTGGCAATCTTGATTCCAGCTTGTGCTTCTTCCAGCCCAGCGTTTCTCATGACGTGCTCTGCATATAAGTTAAATAAGCAGGGTGACAATATACAGCCTTGACGTACTACTTTTCCTATTTGGAACCAGTCTGTTGTTCCATGTCCAGTTCTAACTGTTGCTTCCTGACCTG
>NW_011494781.1:1263530-1276423 GCF_000754665.1 Bison bison bison | reverse complement strand
TCTGTTGTTCCATGTCCAGTTCTAACTGTTGCTTCCTGACCTGCATACAGATTTCTCAAGAGGCAGATCAGGTGGTCTGGTATTCCCATCTCTTTCAGAATTTTCCACAGTTTATTGTGATCCACAATAAACTGCAATGTATATAAAGCGCAAATGCAGCAATGATGTGACAATACACATGCATTTGTATGCTCTCATTTCACTGACAGTGGTGTGTAATGAGTGAACGTGAGGACCATTCTTCTTGTCTTCTCACACTTCTATCCTTCACCCCCAGTGGGCAGGCCAGCCTTCCACCCTGGGGTGTCCCACTTGGCCACTTCCCTTGGGCTGATTCTCTGGTATTTCCCTCCACACACACATCCTGCCTCTGAGGCAGTTGTTGGATTCTAACCCAATTAGCAGCATGAAGGGGCTGGGCTCAGGCCCAGCTCAGGAGATGAGGAGGAAAGAAGTCCTCATCGGGGTCTGGCCCATGGCAGCACTAAAGCAAAGAGCATCACTGCTTGCAGAGTATTCCATGAGCCCCAGGCACACCCCAGCCTGCTGTTAATGCCACCTTGTCTAAGCAACTCACTCTGCTCTTGGGGTACCCCTGTCAGCCTCGGAGTTGCCCCTGGTGTCCTCTGCACCCCACCATCCAATGATCCATTATCCTCGAGGGCTGTTCTCTCCCCTCACCCCATCTTGCTCTAGGTTGGCCAATTTGTTTGGCAGATCTCCAGGAACCCATCCAAACTGTGACACCGAGGCCCACCACCTGCTCAAGGCTCCTCACCTTGTGACACTGTTCTGACTTCCTCCAGGCTGCCAGGATGGGGCACAGGAAAGCTGCAGGAGGGGTCCTTTCAACCTTCTGGGTCAGCTGGCACTGGCCCTCCAGTCCATCCGATCACCAGTTCCTCCCAACCCCGCCTGGGGCAGGTGGACATTTTCGGAGCCTCGGATGACAAGCTACCAGGTGTTTCAGAGTCAGTTGCTGAGGATGGGCAGAGAACATTCAGTGCCTCCACATGAGCTCCAGTCCCAGCCTCTGACCATCATTAGTATAAATAGGGAGCTCTCTTACACCTCCCTGCACCCCAAATTCAAAGCCATACCCCATCTCTGGTCTGCAGGTCCTTGCCAGAGATACTCTGTCAGAGTGAACACTCCAAGTGTTAGGTTGAATGACCATCAAGTTTATCCCCAGCCCCCAAGACACCTGTTCTTCATTGCCACCAGAATGCAAGTGGAGGGTGACTGAACTCCTAGGGGGGCTCAGGTTCGGCCGACAAGACCACTCCCCAGCACTGGACCTGCAAGCCAGATCCGGCTCTTATCTTGACTGAGTAGTTTGCTATTAGAGAGTCTGATGTTAGTTTTCACATGTCTGGGAATCTCTGGGAATGGGGGCGTCCGCAGCCATCCTAGACCGTGTTCCTTGCCAGTGAGGAAATTTCTCCTGAGAAGAATGGAACCAAGTCAGGAATCCACACACAAGGAAAGCTGCTTGCCAAGCCCCTGGCCTCTCTGTATGTTCCTGGCCAGGAGCCATTCTTGCCCCCATGTGTCCTGGCTTCTATGGTCAGGGTTTGCAAGTTAGGAAGAGTCCTCACACAGTGCCAGGCATACAGTCAAGCTGCTCGTTGAGGGCCATATTTCCTGCCAAGTGAGAGCTTGCTATCTGACATGCCTGCACAACTCTAGTCTGAGCACTAATCTCCAATTAGCTCTGGGGGCATCCCCTCCTCTCTGTCAGGACTCAGCCTGCATCACTCCCAGGCCTGGGGTGCCCGTAGCCATCGTGCACAGGGACAATGGTACCTGGTGGCTGTTCTGCTGGTTCAGCCTCTGCCTTTGACCTGTCCTCTACAGGGGTACAGCTAACCTGGGGCAGCCGGCACACATGGCCTTCCAGTCTCTGACTGGACCCAACCAGCAACCAGCACTGACATCCTAGCCCATGAGTAGCCACCTGTTTTTCTTTTCATCACTTTTTTGACATATAGTTGATTTATTGTGTTGTATTCATTTTTGCTGTACAACGAAGTGGTTCAGTTATACATATAGACATTTTAAAATATTCTTTTCTCAGGATAAGTCATACTGTTCTCCATACTGTTTTTCATAGTGGTTGGACTATAAAGAAAGCTGAGTGCTGAAGAATTGATGCTTTTGAACCGTGGTGTTGGAGAAGACTCTTGAGAATCCCTTGGACTGCAAGGAGATCCAATCAGGCCATCCTAAAGATCAGTCCTGGGTGTTCATTGGAAGAACTGATGTTGAAGCTGAAACTCCAATACTTTGGCTATCTGATGTAAAGAGATGACTCATTTGAAAAGACCCTGATGCTGGGAAAGATTGAGGGCAGGAGGAGAAGGGAACGACCATTGAGATGGTTGGATGGCATCACCAACTTGATGGACATGGGTTTGGGTGAACCCCAGGAGTTGGTGATGGACAGGGAGGCCTGGCGTGCTGCGTTCATGGAGTCGCAAAGAGTCGGACACAACTGAACGACTGAACTGAACTGAACTGAACTGTACCAACTTACAGGGGCTTCCTGGGTGGTTCAGTGGTAAAAGAATCTGCCTGCAGGAGACACAAATTCCATCCCTGGGTGGGGAAGATCCCCTGGAGAAGAGCATAGCAGCCCACTCCAGTATTCTTGTCTGAAATATCCCATGGACAGAGGAACCTGGCAGCTACAGTCTGTGGGTCACAAAGAGTTGGACATGGCTTAGCAACAAAACAACAAGAAAAAAAAGTATCAACTTACATTCCCAGCAACAAGAGGGTTTCCTTTTCTCCACACCCTCTCCAGCATTTATCATTTGTGGACTTTTTAATGATGACCAGTCTGACCAGGGGGTTTCCCTGGTAGCTCAGCTGGCAATGAATCTGCCTTCAATGCAGGAGACCCCGGTTTGATTTCTGGGTTGGGATGATCCCTTGGAGAAGGGATAGGCTACCCACTCCAGTATTCTTGGCCTTCCCTGGTGGTTCAGATAGTGAAGAATCTGCCTCCAATTTGAGAGACGTGGGTTCAATCCCTGGGTTGGGAAGATCCCCAGAGGAGGGTATGGGAACACACTCCAGTATTCTTGTCTGGAGAATCTCCGGGGACAGAAGAACCTGAAGCGCTACAGTCCATGGGGTCACAAAGAGTCAGAGATGACTGAGTGACTAAGCACAAGACACATTCTGACCAGTGTAAGATAGTACCTCATTGTAGGTCTGATTTGCATTTGTCTAATAATTATGCTAATGATGCTGAGTATCTTTTCATGTGCCTGTTAATAGTCACCTATTTTAAATGTGGTAGGAGCAGCATCAGTTACAAGGGGGTTTCCAGACATATCAGATAAAAATATTGTCCCATGCAATATTTGGGATGTACTTGTGCTAAAGTTTATTTGCTGTTTGTCAGAAATTTAAATTTAACAGTGTGGTCTAAATACAGACCACTGCATGGGCTTTGAGTCTGGGTTCTGCCATCAAATGCCCCGAAAGCTCAGCTTTGTAGTCTGTGAAATGAAAATGACAATACCAGCCCTCTGAGCTGTGAGGGGAAGGTGTATGAGAGCTTTCTAGCTGAATGCTGGATTCTCAGGGGGAGTTATCCATCCCAGTGGGCAGGGAGAGGAAGTGAGATGGAGTTGGATGCCTTGGACTAACGCTGGTTACAAAGGTGACTACGATTGGAATTCCTGATCAGGATTTTCTGCATGACACACAACGGGCCCCGTGTGAGCGCTGGGCATGTCCCCTTAATCAGGGATTGGCCACCTGATGTGAAAGGGCCTGAGAGTGTCCATCAAATGTTGCCACATCAGAGCTGCTCCATCACCCTGGGGGCCTCTCCCTCAGTGCCCTGCATGAGGGTGGAGCTGGGTCCCCTTCATTTCGACCCCAGCAGTCCTGGATGGTGACACTGACGCTTACTAGAGTTGTCTCTAGTCTGACACTTTCCTTACTTATGATGTAAATGACACTGTCTCATCTTCATCACTGGGGGCCTGGCCAGTCCGGAAACTTGTCCATGGTTCCTCAGCAGGCTGGTGACACCCTGAGCCCTGCAAGCTTTGGCCGGCCTAGTTAGCACCAGGCAGCTATGTTGCTTGGGAGAGTGAGTGTTTATATTGGGAGACACCTTAAGGCTGCTCCCAGGGCTCTCCTGTTGCCATGGTGACAGATAAAATAGTGGCGAGACCTCAAACGGTTGACACGATGTGGCATCTGTTGCTGTCATGGATACAGCATGCTCAAGGCTGGGTCTTCGTGTGGTGAGTGTCTGTGGCCTGGTACCTGGAAGGGTGCAATGGCAGGTTGAGCTTATTATGGCACAAAACAGGACATCCATTAACAGCAGCTATTGTTTGAATGAAAAATCCACACAGCTGACAATGGAGAGGAAATTGAGAAGTAGACTCAGAGGGCAGAGCGAAGCCTTTGAAATGATTCAACTAGTGATTCTTAACAGCTGTCTTCAGAGCACTTGTGTTTTACACCTTGGGAGATGATTACAAAAAATGTTTTCTACCAGTTAACCAGGTCTCCATTCCCCCTTATTTTTGGTGCCTTAGCTATATTGGTTTTCATTTTTAACTGTCTTCTTTAATGGCTTTTAGAACTCAATTTCCTTTTTTTCTTGCCTTATTTTCATCTGGGGATGTTTGATGATTAATAAAATAATTTTTATCTGTGTATTTTTATGATTTAAAAAGTAATATTTACCCATTAGTGACTTATATAGAGGGACTTCCAAGGTAGCTCAGTGGTAAAGAACTCACCTGCCAATGCAGGAGACGCAGGTTCGATCCCTGGGTCTTTAAGATTCCCTAGTCCATGGGGTCGCTAAGAGTCGGACACGACTGAGTGACTTCGCTTTCACTTTTCACTTTCATGCATTGGAGAAGGAAACGGCAACACACTCCAGTGTTCTTGCCTGGAGAATCCCAGGGATGGAGCCTGGTGGGCTGCTGTCTATGGGGTCGCACAGAGTTGGACACGACTGAAGTGACTTAGCAGCAGCAGCAGCAGGCAATGGAACGGCTACCTACTCCAGTATTCTTGCTTGGGAAATCCCATGGACAGAGGACCCTGGTGGGCTCCAGTCCACAGGGTCACAAAAGAGTTGAACACGACTGAGTAACCACACCAACCAACAGCTGATAGGGAAATAGTCCCAGTCACCCACGATCTCTATGCAGGGGTTGGGTGCTAGACCCCTGGATGTCCCCATAACCAGCTGTGGATGAAAAGAGCTGAGTTTCCTGCTTGCAGGAGAATAAGGTCCGCACACCCAAAGCTTCGTGGGCATTGCCCAAGGCAGTGAGGGAGGAATCTTCTGAGAAGTGGACGCCTGATTTACCATGGGCTCCATTAGGACTGGAAAAGAGTCTGAGCAGCAAGGTGAAGGATTCCAAGAATCTCAGCTTGGAAACTGTGGATATTCTCCACCAAAGAGTTGATGGGCATTCCGGGAAGTTCCTGTGATGAATAATTAAGCTGTTTGCCTGGAATAGGGAAGGAATGCTAATGAAGATGGTGTGAGAGACAAGCCCTGCTCACAGAGATGCTGAGTGCTGTGTGTGTGCGCGTGTGCCTGTGTGTGTTTCCAGTTCTCACAGGACATACATGAACATATGTTAACTTAATTTTGTACGTTGTTGCTCAGATTATGATTTATAACTACAGCTAAAGTGGACAATGCCAAAAACAACACTGGAAATGGAAGACACTGTCTTCTGCCTGGTACACTCCTTAGACATCTCTAGGACTTCGTTTCAACCAGATCTCAGCCTCCAGTTGGCCCTTGGGCTCCCGGGGCCCCCAGCACCCACCCCTCTGTCAGGCCTGTGTCTCATGCTGTTCCCTGCTCCCACTGCCTTCCTCTCTGGGCGGCACATGGTGCCACCCCCTCAGGGCCAGCCCCTGCCCCCTCTCCCAGAAGCCTCCAGCTCCCTCTTCCAAGTTGTAGGGAGCATGGCATGAATGTTGGGTCTGAGGATCCCCGTTTCCTGAGAGTCATGGCCATTCCCCAAATCCTGCTGTCTATATACTATTGCCCACGTGTGAAGTGCATTCTCTAGGGGCCTGGGATAAGTTCAATGGGTGTGTAGGGCTGTGTGTGTGAGTCTACGTGTGTAGGCGTGTGTCTGGGTGATGTAGGACTCTGCATGTCTGAGTTTTATTGAGTTTCAGGGTAGAAATAACTATTTCTACTATACTATTTCTAACTATTCTGCATTAATCAAGAATAGTTAATCAAGATAGTGATAGTTTAAATTTTCATTTTAAATAAAAAATTTCAGTCTTCACACTGTGCTCTTGAGACGTTGAGAGTTGTTACATTTCTAATGGGCACATTTGTGTTCCTGGAGGATTGTGCTCAGGTGAGGCTTGTGGGTATAAGATGTGTTCTTGGTTGCTCGTGGCAACCAAGAGCTCCTGTCCCAGGGACACCATGTTCTGCGTCTGCAGAAGGAAAATGAATGCAGCGCTGTGGACATCCACACTCGATGCCCGTGCGTGCTAAGTCTCTTCAGTTGGGTCTGACTCTGCGACCCCATGGACTGTAGTCCACCAGGCTCTTCTGTCCATGGGATTCTCCGGGAAAGTGTACTGGAGTGGGTTGCCATTCCCTTCTCCAGGGGATCTTCCCAACTCAGAGATTGAACCCGTGTCTCTTACATCTCCTACATTGGCAGGTGGGTTCTTTACCACTAGTGCCACCTGGGAAGCCCCACTCCATGCCCAGGAGGTCTTCAAATGACCATGGATCAGAAGAGACACCAGGTGTCCCTCACCATACCAGGAAGGAATTCCTGACAGGGGCCACCAGGATGTCACAAAGTGACTCCTAACAACTTGTAGGCAAATGCAGGTTCTGAGGAGGTCTGACACCTGAGGGGTGGGGAACATCTGCCGCGGAGAGGAGTCCAGGCAGCCATGGGGCCTGAGGAGAGGATGGGGCTGGAGGGGCTCTGAGAAATGCATCGAGTGCCCACAAAGCAGGCCTGGGTAGTGTGCACTAACGAGAAGGATGCCGGCCCATCTCTCCCTCTATGGAGGGATTTGTAGGTGATTACTTAGCTGATTAGGTATTATCATAGAGTGAACAAAAATCCCAAGCAAACAAAGCCAGCAACTCTGGATAAAAGCATGAAGGCAGAGTTTGATTTCATCGGATAAAGAATGATTTACAAAAATGGTTTCAGAATGGACCAATGGGAAAAGAAGAGGCAATTTCAGAATTGGGGATTAGTTGGATAACTGGATTAGTTGGATACATCCAATTAAGTGCGGTTACATAGGCCTTTAAACTAACTTTGAAGAATGTAAGGTAATAGGATCAAAAGATTTCCATGGCCTAATATTATGTGAAAATATAGAAAGTAAAACATGCACACTGAGACATACACGCACACACCCCTCACACTACAAGAGAGAAAGAAAGCAGACAAAACTGTAAGAAATAAGATGAGGCAGGTGAGAATATAAGCACTATTGGTTTTCTCTCTTCTTTCTCTTTAAAATATATATTTTTCTTTTTTAAACATTTACTTGTTTTTAATTGAAGGATAATTGCCTTACAACTTTGTGTGGTTTCTGCCATACTCAACATGAGTCAGCCGCAGGTGTACATGTGTCCCCTCCCTCTTGAACCTCCCTCCCACCTCCCACCTCCCACCCTCTTTTTTTTTTTACTTTTTATGAAGGTTTATCTGTATTTAATTTTAACTTTTCTTTTTAAAAACTGGACATATATATGCATGAACACATCTATACATATGTCTCTGTATGTTTTAAATAAGTGAAGTGATTTAAGAGAAGCAGTCTGGGAGAATCTTCAGCACACTGACTTGGACCAAGCCCAGTCCCAGGGCTGCCCCTGCTTTCTCATGTAACAACCCCCTGAAATATCTGTACCTCTTCTCCTTGGTGGATGGGTTCGGGCTCTTCCAGGGCAGCCAGCTGCTCAGTGCCGGGTCTCTTACCAGCTGTGCTGGCCACCGTAGTTGGCAGGGCAGGGTGAGTGCATCTCGGCCTTGTGGTCATTTCTGAGTTCTGACTTGGCTATTCTGGGAACCCAGCACCTGCAGGCTCTGCCTGCCCA
The DNA here is from genome assembly GCF_000754665.1 of Bison bison bison. Lineage (NCBI taxonomy): Eukaryota > Metazoa > Chordata > Mammalia > Artiodactyla > Bovidae > Bison > Bison bison. Next base: position 1,268,319 of record NW_011494781.1, on the reverse strand, counting down.
CGTGGGCTTCAGGAAGGCTCATGAGCCTCTGCAGTCTGTCAGGCAGCACCCGGCAGGCCGTCCCTCAGAGGGAGCTGGGGTCACCAGGCACAGAGCTCGGGCTTCACCCTGAGGACGGCCTTATGCCCTCTGCTTCTGCCTGTTAGAGGGACACTCGGTGACTGTTGGCAGTGGGGTCCCAAACCAAGCAGAAGCCTTGGAAGAGACTCCGCTTTGCAGATGGCAGACAAACCTCTGTGGGGTGTTGAGCTCTAATCCAGATGTTCCTCTTGCTTCCTGTCTTCAGAGCACAAGGAAAGCCCACGTCCTTTGGTTGTAAACAGATACCTTTTGTGACTGGACGTGAAAGACTGTGGTGTTGGGTCAGGCGAGATGACCAAGTCCCCCTGGCTAGTCTGGGTCGTCTCCTCTTTGTTACGGAGTTCATCATGTTGAGGGAAAAAAAATGCATTTCCTGCTCTTCCAGAAACACAAGTGTGTTTCAGTGCCCTTGTGTCATTTACAGTCTACAAGAGCACAGGAAGTTCAGATACACAATTTTGCCTTGAATAGCAGTGGATTGTGTCCAAGACAAAAACTGACTCATAGGCCACAGGCCGAGTGTTCTGCATGGACACCTCTTTTCTCTCGTTGAAGTACTATGAACTGTATTTCATAGTAATGTCTCAGAGCCCTCTGAAGAGTGATCATTAAAGGGAATAAGACCATTTGGAACAAAATAAGCCATTCTTTCTTTTTTTTATAGCTAGAATTTATTAAGCATTTTCTTCTGTTTACAGTGTTTTAACAATCGGAGGATAATTACTTTACAATATTGTGACGGTTTTTGCCATACATCAACATGAATCGGCCATAGGCATACATGTGTCCTCCTCATCCTCTTATTACGAGCAGACGACAGTGGACACCAAGACACAGGGCTCTTGTGAAAGTAGCTTCGGGGCGCCCAACAGGCCTGACCTTCTCCCCGACAGAGTAAGGGCCTCAGGGAGGAAGACACCTCAAATAATCGTGACAGCACAATTTGGGCCATTAGCCACGTGGCTTCCACTGTCATCTTGCACTTCAAGGAGCTGCCTTTTCTCTTCTAGATTTTGAGCTCTATAGAAGAAGGAATCATGTTTTCCTGTCTCACCCACAGGATCCAGCACTTTCCCAAACATAGTAAGTGCGCAGAAGTAGTCATTGCCACTGCTGATGATGCTCATGCTTCTGTAGCTCCCTCTATACACCTGCTTTTTAAAAACCATCCCCACCCCACAGCCACGTGCACATTTATTGTTGGATCCAGGCTGCAGGCACAGGGAGTCAGCTCTCTCTGGCTTAATACTCTTACAAATCATTTATGTTATATTAATGCAGGAAACAGAGATTCACCTCTAAATTAAGGCAAGTGTGTTAGTTGCTGACTCTTTTGTAGCCTGCCAGGCTCCTCTGTCCATGGAATTCTCCCACCAAGAATACTAGAGTGGGTTGCCATTCCCTTCTTCAGGGGATCTTCCCTGGAGACCCAGGGATCGAATCCAGGTCTCCTGCATTGCAGGCAGATTCTTTACCATCTGAACCACCAGGGAAGCCCAAATTGAGGCAAAGTCATAGCCATATCCTTTACAGTAAGTCCAGAGAAGACCTCTATTTGTCATCACAGCCAGCCGTGCCCCCTTCCCTGTCCTGGGGGCTAATGGTAGGCTTAGCAGGCTGAGAGGGGCACCACTTTCTTTTTCAGTCTTTTGGGAAATTGCCGAACCTCTGCCATTTCCAGGAGATGGCCATGAAGCTGCATTTGCTGCCCGGCAGTCGGGCTGGGTGGTGAGGTCCTTTCTGAGAGGGATGGTTGGCTGGCCAGTGGGTGTGGTGCAAACTTGTCTTCAACATTCCACAGGGGCCAGGCTGAGCCCCCAGAGGGGCAGGGGCCTGTGGGTCAGTAAGATGCTGGTAGAGAGCTATGGTCTAGAGATGGCTGAGTGACTGGCAGGGGACTATTTTGGCTTTGGTTCCACTAACATCTGTATATATTATACACAGATGTGCCTAGATGTTTATAGAGGTGGGTGCTGGGTGTTGGAGGAGTGAGGGTGGAGCTTCGGTCACGAGCCAGGAATGTGTAAGGACCTGGTGTTCACAGCTTGTCATCAGAGGGAGGGGCTTGGTAGTGACGAGGTCCTCTCCTGGGTAGGGTCAGCCTTTGTGAGTCTCAGGAAAGTTGATGTGTTCAGAGGGAGGAGGGTAGTCCCCCGGGGATGGAAGGTCCAGGGGACAGGGCAGGACAGTGAGATGCCAGGAGGCTGTTCACCCTCATCACCTCCTCTCCTGTTGAGACTTCACCGGCTCCCGACTCTCCTTGCCGCCTCCTTGTACCATGGCCACTAGGGTGGCTTTGGCTGGGACCTGAGATCAGATAGTGTGAGGGGAGAATGACAAGGACAACATTACAGTGGTCCCTCACCCCTGACAGCTGTTAGCTCTGAGCAGGACTCTTCCAGGGGCCTTGGACGGACCCTTGGTGAACTGGGAAGATGACATCTTAGAAGGAAAGTCAACACCCCAGGATACCCCACCCTGGGTGGGAGCTGGGGTCCACCACTGTGTCAGCCCTGCTCCTAGGTCTGCCGTGTGTCTCTGCAACCCCTCACCACCAGGTTGCCTCTTAGAGCTCACGCAGGGTGCAGCTGGGGTGTGTGTCTGTGTGTATTTGTGTGTGCCTGAATAACCATGTCACTTGGGTGCACATTGCATACATGTGCCTGTGTGCTATGTGTGAACATGTGCTTGTGTGTGCACATGTATATTCATGCAAGTCTTTCTGTGTGCATGTACATGTGATTCATGGGTGCATATTTATGTGCACATGCCTATGTGTGTGAGTGTGTGGAAATATGTGGGTGCACATTGCTTATGTGCAAGTGTGTACCTGTGTGTGAATGCCTGTGTGTGTACGTACATGTGCACATACACATCTGCCTGTGTGTGTTCAGTTCAGTTCAGTTGATAAGTCATGTCTGAATTTTTGCGATCCCATGGACTGCAGCACGCTAGGCTACCCCGTCCTTCACTGTCTCCAGGAGTTTGCTCAAACTCATGTCCTTGGGTCAGTGATGCCATCCAACCATCTCATCCTCTGTTGTCCCCTTCTCCTCCTGCCTTCAGTCTTTCCCAGCATCAGGGTCTTTTCCAATGAATCAGTTCTTTGCATCAGGTGGCCAAAGTACTGGAGTTTCAGCTTCAGCATCTGTCCTTCTAATGAATATTCAGGACTGATTTCCTTTAAGATTGACTGGTTTGATCTCCTTGCAGTCCAAGGGACTCTCAAGAGTCTCCTCTAGCACCACAGTTTGAAAGCATCAATTCTTCAGCACCCAACCTGCTGTATGGTCCAACTCTCACATCCATACATGATTACTGGAAAAACCATAGCTTTGAGCATCCGGACCTTTGTCAGCAAAGTTGTCTCTGCTTTTTAATACACTGTCTAGATTTGTCATAGCTTCCTTCCAGGGAGCAAGTGTCTCTTAATTTCATGGCTGCAGTCATCCTCCTTCTCTTGGGTATACATATACTTGGGTCCTCAAACCCCAGTGTGTCACCTTTGCTGACATCTCTTCATATATATTGGTCAGATGTTCACACATGGTCTTTGGAATGAAGCTGATGAGTCAGACAGAAGGCCCCCGTGGTGGGTGGTGAACACCATCTGAGCCACAAGCACTGCAGCTTCACTCTGGGAAGATATCTTACCCCAGTGCCTGCCCCAGGGCTGCCTTCCCCTTGGCCTCCTGTAGGGCTGGGGCCACCAGAGTCCTTCCAGGACCTGCTGACCGCTTGGCATCCCGAACTCAGTGTTGACTCCTTGAGATGATTTGTTCATAGTATTTTTAAATTAATGTTTATTTTTACCAAGGTGGGAGATGCACAGAGTTTTAAGAGCCACCGACTTGGAAGGAGAATCAGAAGACCTCTGCCTTATTCCTCTGGTTTCATTTCCTCTAAGAATGAGCCTCACGTCACCCTCAGTAAGACAGCGTGATCCAGAGCTTAGATGGCCTGTCCCTGGAGTCCCAGTGTGCCCCCAGTCTGGCTTCTCTCTCTCAACATCATGTGTGATTCATCCAAGTGGGCATGTGATCAATTCGGTTTATCCATTCTTATTGCTGAATTGCTTTCCTTCGTGTGGCTATGCCATAGGCATAACATAAATATCACTTAAATATATGAGTATAATATACTTGTATAAAATTATGTATTATATAAAATATATTTGTGTTGTATAATTACATAATATAATGATACAGCTATATAACAAATAATTATTGTTGTTTAGTCGCTAAGTCGTGTCTAACTCTTTGTGAACCCATGGACTGTAGTCCACCAGGCTCATCTGTCCATGGGATGTCCCAGGCAAGAATGCTGGGGTGGGTTGCCATGTCCTTCTCCAATAATAAATAATACGTATCATATATACTATCTGATATGCTATGTATTTATCGTGCATATATTTTACATGGTTATAAATAACTTACAACATAACTGATCTAATATAGTATAATATTTAATTATATATACTATTCTACTGTTTATGGGCATTTGAATTGCTTAGTTTTTAGTTATTGTTTTTATTGAGACAGACAGTAAAAGCGTCTGCCTGCAATGCAGGAGACCTGGGTTTGATTCCTGGGTCGGGAAGATCCCCTGGAGAAGGAAATGGCAATCCATTTCAGCACTCTTGCCTGGAAAATCCCATAGATGGAGGAGCCTGATAGGCTACAGTCCATGGGGTCGCAAAGAGTCGGAC
>NW_011494781.1:1260759-1263316 GCF_000754665.1 Bison bison bison | reverse complement strand
GATAGGGCCAGGGGTTTTCAAAGTGATTGATCTGATTTATATTCCCATCACTTTACAGAAGACCATTCTAGTTGCTCTAAATCCTCACAAACACTTGGCATCATTAGTCTTTTCCATTTAGCCATCTACAGGTGAACCGGATGTACTATATCTTTGTTTTGCATTTTATTCATTATTAATGAGGTTAAGTTCACTTTCATTTGCTTACAGGCCATGAAGTTTTACTGTTTTATGAAGTGCTTATTGAAGTATTTTCACCAGGCTTCTGTTATGCTGTCTGATCTTTTCTCATTTGCTTGTCAGAGTTCTTTGTATATTTGGGTACAAGTCTTTGGTTGGGTGTTCAGTTCAGTTGCTCAGTTGTGTCCAACTCTTTGCAACCGCATGGACTGCAGCATGCCAGGCTTCCCTGTCCAGCACCAACTCCCAGAGCTTGCTCAAACTCATCGAGTTGGTGATGCCACCCAACCATCTCATCCTCTGTCATCCCCTTCTCCTCCTGCCTTCAATCTTTTCCAGCAATAGGGTCTTTTCCAAGGAGCCAGTTCTTCACATCAGGTGGCCAAAGCATTGCAGTTTCAGTTTCAGCATCAGTCCTTCCAATGAATATTCAGGACTGATTTCCTTTAGGATGGACTGGTTGGATCTCCTTGCTGCCCAAGGGACTCTCAAGAGTCTTCTCAAACACCACAGTTCAAAAGCGTCAATTCTTCGGCACTCAGCTTTCTTTACAGTCCAACTCTCACATCCATACATGACTACTGGAAAAACCATAGCTTTGACCAAACAGACTTTTGTCGGCAAAGTAATGTCTTTGTTTTTTACTATGCTGTCTAGGTTGGTCATAGCTTTTCTTCCAAGGAGCAAGCATCTTTTAATTTCATGGCTGCGGTCACCATCTGCAGTGATTTTGGAGCCCCCCCCCCAAATAAAGTCTGTCACTGTGTCCTTTGTTTCCCCATCTATTTGCCGTGAGTGATGGGACCAGTTGCCTTGATCTTTGTTTCTTGAATGTAGAATTTTAAGTCAGCTTTTTCACTTTCATCAAGAGGCTCTTTAGTTCTTCTTCACTTTTTGCCATAAGGGTGGTGTCATCTGCATATCTGTGGTTATTGATGTTTCTCCCAGCAGTCTTGATTCCAGCTTTGCTTCATCTAGCTCTGCATTGTCCATGATGTACTCTGCATATAAGTGAAATAAGCAGGGTGACAATATACAGCCTTGATGTATTCCTTTCCCGATTTGGAACCAGTCTGTTATTCCATGTCCAGATCTAACTGTTGCTTCTTGACCTGCATACCAGTTTCTCAGGAGGCAGGTCAAGTGGTATGGTATTTCCATCTCTTTAAGAATTTTCCACAGTTTGTTTTGATCCACACAGTCAAAGGCTTTGGCGTAATAAATAAAGCGGAAGTAGATGCTTTTCTGGTATTCTCCTGCTTTTTTAATGATCCAATGGATGTTGGCAATTTGACTTCTGGTTCCTCTGCCTTTTCTAAATCCAGCTTGAACATCTGGAAGTTCACGATTCACGTACTGTTGAAGCCTGGCTTGGAGAATTTTGAGCATTACTTTGCTAGCATGTGAGATGAGTGCAATTGTGTGGTAGTTTGAACATTCTTTGGCATTGCCTTTCTTTGGGATTGGAATAAAAACTGACCTTTTCCAGTCCTGTGGCCACTGCTGAGTTTTCCAAATTTGCTGGCATATTGAGTGCAGCACTTTCACAGCATCATCTTTTAGGGTTTGAAATAGCTCAACTGGAATTCCTCCACTAGTTTTTTCATAGTGATGCTTCCTAAGGCCCACTTGACTTTGCATTCCAGAATGTCTGGCTCTAGGTGAGTAATTACTCCATTGTAATTATCTGGGTTGTGAAGATCTTTTTTTGTATGGTTCTGTGTATTCTTGCTACCTCTTCTTAATATATCTTCTGCTTCTGTTAGGTCCATACTGTTTCTGTCCTTTATTGTGCCCATCTTTGCATGAAATGTTCCCTCGGTAAGTCTAATTTTCTTGAAGAGATCTCTAGCCTTTCCCATTCTATTGTTTTCCTTTATTTCTTTGCACTGATCACTGAGGAAGGCTTTCTTATCTCTCCTTGCTATTGTTTGGAACTCCGTATTCAAACGGGTATATTTCTCCATTTATCCTTTGTCTTTCACTTCACTTCTTTTCACAGCTATTTGTAAGCCCTCCTCAAACAACCATTTTGCCTTTTTGCAGTTCTTTTTCTTGGAGATGGTCTTAATCACTGCCTCCTGTACAATGCCATGAACCTCTGTCTATAGTTCTTCAGGCACTCTATCAGATCTAACCCTTGAATCTATTTCTCACTTTCACTGTATAATCATAAGGGATTTGATTTAGGTCATACCTGAATGGTCTAGTGGTTTCCCCTACTTTCTTCAATTTAAGTCTGAATTTGGCAATAAGAAGCTCATGATCTGAGCCACAGTCAGCTCCTTGTCTTGTTTTTTGGGGGCTCCAAAATCACTGCAGATGGTGACCACAGCCATGAAATTAAAAGATGCTTGTTCCTTGGAAGAAAAGCTAT
>NW_011494781.1:1253138-1260635 GCF_000754665.1 Bison bison bison | reverse complement strand
CTGGGAAAGATTGAAAGCAGGAGGAGAAGGGGATGACAGAGGATGAGATGGTTGGATGGTATCACCGACTCAATGGATGTGAGTTTGAGTAAACTCTGGAAGTTGGTGCTGAACAGGGAGGCCTGGCATGCTGCAGTTCATGGGATTGCAAAGAGTTGGACATGACTGAGCGACTGAACTGAACTGAACTGAACACACAATATGTCATGAGGTGATAAGGACAAAATATTTGGACTGATGTTTTGGTATCCTTCTCCCAAATTATAACTGTGTATGATTTTTGCTTCCCCAGCATCTGTAAAAATGTGTGGGTGCTTGTGGGTGACTGTCAGTAACAACAACAATAATAATGATGATGATGTTATTGAGCAGGACCCTATGGGGCCTTCCTGGGGACAGAGCCCTCCCTCATACCCTCTGTTTTAGCTCCTCTCTGAAGTATCTAGAAAATGGTATCTGATGCATATTTCTTCAGTTTTCCAGATACTAAAAACCACCACCAAATGGAAGAAATTAACTTATGATGATCATGAACACATAGCCATCAGACCTACTGGCACCAAAGGATTGCTAACACTCACCCCTGTGACATTACTCTGGTGCGTATTATCAGTCAGAGAACTGTGGACAAGCCAATCACATACCCTGGGGGTTCTGCTCCCTCACCTGGTCTTAAAAAATGCTTTGCTGAGAATCTGAAAAAAAAAATACATCTGTTTGTATAGCTGAATCGCCTTGCTGGACACTGGAAACTAACCCCAACATTGTAAATCAACTATTCTCCAATGTAAGGTAGAAAATTTTTAAAGTGCTTTGCTGGAACCATGCGGGGAGCTCAGGGTATTTTAAGCACAAGCACCCGTCTCCCCATTTCCAGTTCTCCTTGCTTGACCCTGCAGTAAACCCTTGTCTGTTCCAAACTTTGGTTTCTTTGGCCTCGTGGTGTGTCAAACACATGAACTTGGTATTTGGTAATAATAATAACGATGATGGTGATGGCGATGATGGTGTTAAGATGTGACAGAGGACTTGAACGACCCAGTCTGATGTTTGTGCTCCCAGTTCATTTGATGATGGGGAAAGAAATGGGCATAAACCCAACTTAAATGAAAAGGCAATTCCATTGTTGGTGTGAGCCTTCAGGACCCCAAATAGCAAGATGGTGCCAGAACACGCTCCCCTCCCTGTGTGCTTTCTCTCTGCCAAATGCTTGCCAGCCACATCTATTAAATGATTTGAGAAAAAGAGAAAGATGTCTTCTTATTGCAGCCATGTTTTGTCCCTGCATGTCTTAGGGGAAAGGAGCTGGGCCAGAGGGTGCTGAACACTTGTCACAGGGCAAAGGACCACTGCCTTTCCCGGCCCAGGCTGTGTGTCCCGAGGGGTTTCTGTTCTTCACTGTGCTCTAACCCAGATGTCTGTACCCCTGTGCCCTCCCACAGGGATCCCCCAGCTCTGGTGCCCACAGGGGCCACTCACCTGTGTGAGCAATTTGGGTTTTCTGAGCAAACATCCAGGAGCAGATGGGGTTCCCAGCCCACGCTGCATGTGCCCAGCTCTTGACCTGCCACATCTTGTCCAGTTCAGTTCCTCCTTCTTCCACCCCAGCTCCTACACCCCCAGGCCCCCAAATCCTTCACACTTTTTCCCACAGTGTGACAACAATCTCCACTTCCGGGAACTGATTCTGTTCCTGCCAGAAGCCCTGAAGGTAATGGTCTCAGAGGTTGTTGCAGTATTCGTAGTGATCAAGGGCTTTGCTCCTTCTAGCCCATCACCTTCCCCACGCACGAGTCTTATTCTGGGTTGCACATGGAATCCCCACCTGGGAGGAACTGGTCGAGAGGGTCTCCTCTGAGGCCACTCACCTTTCATACTATGGGCCACAAATGGGCCCTTGATCCCCTGCTCCTTCTCTGCACTTGTAGGGCAATGATGTGACCAGTCCTGGCTCTATCTCCCGGGGCTGGCACACTATCCCCTAAATAAAAATTGGAATCTCTGGGTACACAAAAGAACAGGAAGAAGTATCTATCAATTCAGCAGCTGATAGTTTTTGTCAACCCACCACTGAATCACCCTCCTTGAGAACCAGTCAGTGAGACCAGCTTTACATCACAGAGGCAAGCATCCATAAGACACACAAAGCATTTAAAATCAATGAAGGCTGAAACACCAATCAAAAAATGGGTAGAGGATATGAGTGCAATGAACCAAAAAAAAAAAAAAAAAATCCAAATGGCCAATAACATAAAAGGAATCAAACTTCACCAAAGTCATGAAAAGCAAACCAATGTGAGGCCATCTAGTGTCTAACCCATCAAATTAACCTACCTTGAAAAATACTGTTTAATAGCCAGAGATAGTGAAGATGTGGGGAAATGGAACTCTCACGTTCTGCTGAAAGCAACATAATTGGTACTGCCTTTAGAATCCCCAGTGGACGACTGGGCTTCCCATGTGACTCAGTGGTAAAGAATCTCCCTGCAATGCAGGAGTTGCAGGAGATGTGGGTTCAATCACTGGGTCATAAGATATCTGCCTTGGAGGAGGGCATGGCAACCCACACCAGTATTCTTGCCTGGAGAATCCCATGGAAAGAGGAGCCTGGTGGGCTACAGTCCATAGAGTCGCAAAGAATCAGACACGACTGAAGTGACTGAGCATGCACACACGCAGTGGAGGACTAGTTAAATGAATTATTAAACATGCAGACTATGAGCAGCGTGCAGCTGAGAGAAAGCTTTACAGCTGATGCAGAAACACCTCTGTGTCTTAATGTTGTGAGAAAAAAGTCAAGCTGCAGAGTACTGGGTGTAGTTGACGAATAAAAGCCTATGTGTATACATGCACAGACACGTTCTGAGATCACATCTGTCAAATCGCCAACAGCCATTACCTGCAGAAACGGGCTTGGGGGTGGCGGCTGTGACTTTGAAGGGTCCATTTTCTTTTTTACTGTGTACACTTCATCTTGTCTGAAAACTTTCCCATAAAGAAGATCGCTTCTGCCTCTGATGCTCGTGGACGGGGTAGTTTAGATCACCTGTCTTCGCAGGACAACCACAAGAGCTGACACAATGCACACAGCAGTGTTGGGGGCAGCAGGAAACCAGCAAGTCCATGAGGCCCTGGAAGAGGCTTGGGACCTAGGAGGCTGCACGCAGCACTGGGCTCTGCTTTTCCAAGGGGATATGTGAGACTCCTGGAGTTAGTGATTCCAGGGCAGGCAAAGGCAGGTGGGAGGAAGCATGGTCCATATTAAGTCAAGTAGCCCGTGCATACCTGCAGCCTAGTTCCCAGAACATCCCTGACACTGAGTTGAAATCAGGGAAGCACTAACATCCTTGTTGCAGGAAGGTAGTATCGTCTTTGGCCTCTGGGGGTGTCTATGAGCGAGTGGGTCTTCAAACAGAGTATTTGACAGCACACAGGAAGAGTAGGGGCCGCAGCCCTGGGCAAGGCCACAGAGAGGGCTGTGGGCCTGTTGGGTTCACAGGAGATCATCCCAGGCTATGGGGTGTTAGGGATATCTAGGGCAGTCAGCTGGCCCCTAGAGTTCCCCATGGCCTGGGATTCCTCCTTTCCTAGTCCTTGTCAATCACATGCCCTTTGCTCTTACCTGCATATATGATCAGAGGAAACCACTGCAGTCTGTTAACATTGGAAGACACCTTCAGGACAAGAAAAGTCAAGGGTCACTGTTAGGGCCAATAGCTGTGTTCCTAAAAACCCTGGGAATCGCACGTTGATGCGACCACCTGGCAGCTGAGCATCAGTCAGTTCTTGTGACATCACCGAGAGTTCTCCAATGTTCAGAAAATTAAGACTTGATTGGGGGAATTTTTGGGTCATTCAATCTAATCCTTCAGTTGAAGATAAGTTCTCTAACTGGCCAAATAATTCTGAAGGTTTGACTGAGGCATCAGAGTTAGCCAGGAATAAAGAACAAAAAGATTGAGATTCAAGAGAAGACAGCAATCAGTGACCTGGGCCTGGATTCAGTCACTCTTGCCCTGAGGTGACTGAGCAGCTTAGCAATGCATCTGACATGCTGGAGGGAGGTCGGGGGTGGGGGGAAGGTTGGGGTGTTGGGGCACCTGTGCTTGTCTCCTGTGCTTAGGTTGGAGCTCGAAAGTCTGCACTCTGGGAATAACACTGAATCAGAGGGAACGTGAAAAAAAAAAGCAAAAGACCGTCTAGACCAGGCTTAAGCCTCAGGCAGAGACATCCAGGGACTTAGAGAGTCTCAATATCTGAAGATAGAATTAGGTAATGCCAGATTGCTAGTTGGCCAGGAGCCTCAGAGGAGCCATGAAAATCTCGTGGGCTGCAAACTAGTTCTAGAAGTAATTTTCAAATGTAATGACTAGTAAACTATCAGATTTAGCCTGAAATGGGAGGAGACATGATTAATAAGAATAAGCAGAAAGAACTGACAATATAAATAAACCCCAGAGGATCCAGAGATTAGAATTAGATTAGAATATGCATGAGATGGTCAGATAACATCACCAACTCAAAGGACATGAACTTGAACAAACTCCAGGAGATAGTGGAGGACGGGGAAGCCTGGCATGCTACAGTCTGCGGGGTCGCAAAAAGCTGGACAGGACTAAGCAACTAAACAACAACATCCTTAACTTCAGCCCAGGCCTTTTCCCACCTGGATGGGGCGGTGTAGAGGTACAGTCTCCATACAATTAGTGTGTCGCGACGCACAAAATACAAGAAACTTAACAGGGTAATTCAATTCAACCCTTACTGTCTGTGGTGTTACTGTGGGTTTTACTTCTATCCAAATGGCACCCCACTCCAGTACTCTTGCCTGGAAAATCCCATGGACGGAGGAGCCTGGTAGGCTGCAGTCCATGGGGTCGAGAAGAGTCGGACACGACTGAGCGACTTCACTTTCCCTTTTCACTTTCATGCATTGGAGAAGGAAATGGCAACCCACTCCAGTGTTCTTGCCTGGAGAATCCCAGGGACAGGGGAGCCTGGTGGGCTGCCATCTATGGGGTTGCATAGAATCGGACACGAATGAAGTGACTTAGCAGCAGCAGCAAAGTTGAAGCCTTCTGCAGAGCGTTTATTTAATTTTCCTTCTATTTCCCTTTCTCTTTTATTGCTCTTTCTTTCTGTTGTATCATGATGTTTAGTTTGCAGACGAGAGAACTGAAGTTTGTAAATATGAGGGGATGGACTCAGACTTCCTGGCAACTACTAGGTCACGGAGCAGGATGGAGGGCCGAGTCTCCAGATCCCATGGGTTTTTAAAGAAATATTTATTTAGTTTAGGCTGTACTAGGTCCTTGTTGCTGCCTTGGGCTTTCTCTAGTCACAGTGAGTGGGGCTACTCTCTAGCTGCCGTGGGCAGGCTTCTGGTTGCGGTGACCTCTCTTGCTGTGGAGCGTGGGTTCTAAGTGCACAGGTTTCAGTAGTTGTGGCACACAGGCTGAGCGGCCCCAAGACACGTGGAATCTTCCCAGACCAGGGACTGAACGTGTCCCCTGCATTGCCGGGTGGATTCTTAATCACTGGACCACCAGGGATGGGTTTTTATGGTTGTTGAGGAAGAAATGTTCCAGTGAATCAAATTGATCCTCCAGAGCCAGCATTTGCAAAAAGTCTTGATACTTGTCTATGCTTTGCAAAGAAGACTCTTGGAATGTGGGGTTTTAAAGTGGACTCATCATCATTATCTTTTGCGACCACAGGATCAGTGTTATACTGGAAAATGTTTAGTAATTGCTTGGATGGTGGGGGTGCTGGCTGACTTACAGAGCACACAGATTTCTGTCATGTAAATACCTCCTCCTTAGTTCATTTCGGGGTTTCCCCAGTAACTCAGCAGTAAAAAACCCACCTGCAGTGCAGGAGATGCAGGAGATGTGGACTTGATGCCTGGGTTGGGAAGATCCCCTGGAGGAGGGCGTGGCAACCCACTCCAGAGAGAGTCCCCAGAGGGATTCTCCATGGAGAATCCGCATGGACAGAGGAGCCTGGCGGATTACAGTCCATGTGGTGGCAAGGAGTCAGACACGGCTGAAGCAACTTAGCACACACACACACAAGTTGATTCCAGGCTACCAACATCGTATCATGGAGGCAGAGCTGGGGAGAGTAGTTTACTATTATATATTTTTATCACACAGACACAATAGATGTAAGCATTCTCAGGAGCATAGATACTAGAAAAACATAATTAGGAAGTGGTGTGCTTTAGTATGATTTAATTGTAAATTTGGGCTTCCCTGGTGGCTCAGACAGTAAAGAATCTTCCTGTGATGTGGGAGACCTGGGTTTGATCCCTGGGTTGGGAAGATCCCCTGGAGGAGGGCATGGCAACCCACTCCAGTATTCTTGCCTGGAGAAACCCATGGACCGAGGAGTCTGGCAGGCTACAGTCCACGGGGTCACAAAGAGTTGGACATGACAGAGTGACTAAGCACGATTCTAAGTTTATATAATGTAATTCTTCACGATGGGTGTGTTTAAACAACCAGCTCATGAGATGGCTGTAAATCCTATTGGCTCTTGGGATCAGTATGAGCTGGCTCCAGCACCCTGCTATATTAGACGCTCAGAGTAAACTGATACAGGAACAAAGACCAGGGCACACAATTCAATACCAGTCCAGTTGCTCAGGGTTTGTAGCAAGCTATGGTTTCTGCTGTAGTGTTACCAAAAGATGTGTGGTCTGGCTGCTCACCACTCAAAAGTCAACAAACAGGCCAGGTTGTGGAAAGGAAAGTTTGCTTTATTTCAGATGCTGGCAACTGGTGGAGAGGGCAGACATCTGTCCAAAGGCTGATTCCTTCCACTGCGATCAGAGGGCAGTAGCTGTTACAGATAGAATTGGCGAGGGATGGGGGTGGGGACTGCATGTAGAAACAGCAGTCAGCTCTGACAATCATCTTGAAACTAATCATTGGTGGTCTGACCAGCACCATCTTGATTATTTTAGGTACAATTCATTTTCAGCTCCAGGGCTGGTTTGTTTCCATTTCTTTGAGGTCAATTCTAGGAATTGTGGCAGCTTATCTTGTGGGTACAGTCTGGACATCATGTAGTTAACTTTTTCTACCTGGGGTAGAAAAAGGATCTATAAGATAGCTCATAGGATATGGCTCAGAATATTATCCATAGCACTGGACATGGAACAACAGATTGGTTCCAAATAGGAAAAGGAGTACGTCAAGGCTGTATATTGTCACCCTGCTTATTTAACTTATATGCAGAGTGCATCATGAGAAACGCTGGGCTGGAAGAAACACAAGCTGGAATCAAGTTTGCAGGGAGAAATATCAATCACCTCAGATATGCAGATGACACCACCTTTATGGCAGAAAGTGAAGAGAAACTCAAAAGCCTCTTGATGAAAGTGAAAGTGGAGAGTGAAAAAGTTGGCTTAAAGCTCAACATTCAGAAAATGAAGATCATGGCATCTGGTCCCATCACTTCATGGGAAATAGATGGGGAAACAGTGGAAACAGT
>NW_011494781.1:1235291-1252887 GCF_000754665.1 Bison bison bison | reverse complement strand
TTTTGCACTGTGGTGCTGGAGAAGACTCTTGAGAGTCCCTTGGACTGCAAGGAGATCCAACGAGTCCATTCTAAAGGAGATCAGTCCTGGGTGTTCATTGGAAGGACTGATGCTGAAGCTAAAGCTCCAATACTTTGGCCACCTCATGCGAAGAGTTGACTCATTGGAAAAGACCCTGATGCTGGGAGGGATTGGGGGCAGGAGGAGAAGGGGACGACAGAGGATGAGATGGCTAGATGGCATCACCGACTCGATGCACATGAGTTTGAGTCAACTCCGGGGGCTGGTGATGGACAGGGAGGCCTGGCATGCTGCAATTCATAAGGTCGCAAAGAGTTGGACATCACTGAGTGACTGAACTGAACTGACTATGGCTAATGACTAACATTATTATTATTTCATCCCCTTTGAGTGTTTTGCTTTGCTTCTGCATGTTCTCATTTCCCTGATCAAGCTTATTCTTTGACTAAAGTTTTCCACAGACAGAAAGCAGGCAGAGGACATTGAGGTGGGGAGGACACTGTGGCTCTGATCCATTTCAGTAGCACACTCACTATATAAAGGAGGCTGTCCACCAGGCAACGAACAGCTCAGGGAGGATCATCGGGGAGGATGCACCCAATGCTTACATCTTTTGTCCTGAGTCACTGAATTTCAGGAGGCAGCCGCAGCTTCTGCCAGCTTCAGATTCTGAATCTGTAACCCAACCCATCTCTCCAGTGAGCAGAGTTAAATTGTACCCCTGGGAGGAGGTGAGAATAGAAATAATTGAAATGGAAATCAGAATTGGCATAGAGATCATGCAAAAAGCCAATTGAGACCCGCAGATTTGCCGCTTCTATAAATATTTACATGTACTGATTATATTTGTAATCATCATGAATGTGAAATGTTTCACCTGCTGTTTGTTTAAAACATTAGAGAGCAACTGATCCTGTCATCTTGTGATTTTAACTAAATGTTTAGGAGAGTTTGAGTTTGCAATCAAATCTTAGGGACATCTGATTTAACTCAGAACATGTTGCTTGCCAGCTGTGAGAGCCCTGTGTGTTTAGAGCAGTTGTTTTCAAAGTCTGGTCTCCAAATTCTCAGGTTCTGCCCCAGAGCTGCTGAGTCAGAAACTCTTGGGGGAGGAGGGCAGCAAATGTGTTTTAATGAGCCCCCCCAAGGGGATCAGATGCACAGTCATGTTTGAGAACCATTGCTCTAAAGGGATCATTAACCTCTTAAGGAAAGTAAATTGGATATTAGATAAATTACCAAAGGTAGCAGACATTTCTCTCAACACACTAAGCCTCTTGGACATCCAGAAGACATTCTCTTCTGGAGCTTTTCCCACCAAACTCTTGGTTCTCCTCTGGCCCTCAGATATTAATTTTTAATTGCTCCCTCTCCATTTCCCTCGCCCCTGTTCTAAGCAACACAGCAAGTTGCTTTATCATCTCTTGCAAGGGGGAAACTGGGCACAACTTAGAGTCAGTGGCTTACAGTGTGCACGTGTGTGTGGTGTGGTATATGTGTGTATATGTTTTAAATCCTGCTTTCATTAAACAGATGATGCTGGGTGGGCTGACAGATGGAGGGGAAGTCCAGAGAGGAGAGAGGGCATGGAGAGTTTGGGGGTCATAACTTAGTGCAGACCCTTGCTGCAGGTCCGGACAGCACTCTGCAGGGTGATGAGGCCTCTGAGAGGGATGGCCTGGTGCCCCAGGCAGACATGCCTTCTGTCCTCACCAATGGGTGATGCTGGCCTGGATCCCAGGCTGGGTGTACCCTGGGAAGTGGTACCTGACCCTGAGTCCCCGAGACATCGACACACCCAGTGTAGATGGAGGGAGGGAATGTATCTTGGGGGAAGGAGACTGAATTTTTTTATTGCCTGTGAAATGATAGTTTGCAATCAGATTTAAGTGGGTCTGGAGAAAATAAAGACACGTGAGCTTTCTTGCACACATCTGAGCGTGTGCTATGGACTTTCACTCCAGCTTCAGTTCATTTCCCAGGGTTCTTGCCTTCCTGGGAAGACACATGTTCTAATACTCGCTTCTCTCCTCAAGTGTATTATCCCAACCACTTGGCACACTGAATCTGTCTCTCCCTTCTCTTTCCCTGTCTTTAGACAGAATATTATTCAACTCAAGCTAACACCAATGATGCTTGAAGCCTCTTTTGGGTAAGTGGCTCCGTACTTCAAGGTGGTTCCTGCATGTTGGTGGGACAGAGCTCTTAATTCCCAGGGCCAGGGGGTTTTCAGGATGAGCATGGGGCATTGCGGCTGACTCAAAACTTGGTGACACAGGTGGCCCTGCCGTCCCTACTCCCAGCCTTAGGTGTGATCAGAGCCCTCAGTGACCAGGACCTTCATATTCACGTGAGGCTGGCTTTGAACAAATGTTTTTGCAGGAAGCACAGGACATGCTGGGTGAAGGAAGTACAATGACGAAGGGGTTCTTTCTTTTTGGAACGATCAAGGTTAGTATTTTTTCTTATTGATTCCTATATTTAAATGTTAGAGGGATGAACCCTGTCATTTTGTAGCAAAAATATATTTTGGGTTTGTCCTTTGTCTCCCTACTTCATTTGATGTACTTTGGTCTGCATACAAGCATAAACCTTTCCCATAGTCAAATACAGTGTTTCTTGTCCTTCATGGATTTTTCCACTGCTTTTAGATTTCATGAGCTTTCCCCTGCATTGAAATTTGTTACTTATTAACTATTTTTTCACCTAATAGTTTTTTATGCTTTGGCTAATATAAAACTAGGTGTCTTTTGGTGCATGCAATACAAGTCAAAATGCAAGTTTTTTTTTTTTTTTCCCCTGAACTACTTAGTCAATATCCCCACACTATTTGTTGAATAATCCATTCCTCTTTCATGGGTTCACTCTGCTTCTTTTTGCAAAAAGACAACTTTGTTGAGGTATAATTTATTGACCATAAAACTCATCCACTCTCAGTATATGATTCAATAAATTTTAGTCATCTGCAGAGTTATGCAGTCATCCACACAATGGAACATCTCTATCGTTCTCGGAACATCTCTTCCTTGTGCCCATTTGCAGGCAGACCTCACTGCTGCTGATCCCCTGGGCAACCACGGATCTGCTTTCTGTCTCTAGCGATCTGACATTTCACGTCAGTGCAGTCATCCACCGTGTAGTCTTGTGCACCTGGCTTCTTTCACGTGGCATGATGCTTTTCAGCTTCCTCTGTTCAGCATGTATCATTAGTTTACTCCTTTTAGTTGTGGCATAATACTCCATTGTGTGAACATACCAGGCATTATTTGTCCATTTATCAGGTGATGGACTTTTGGGTTGTTTCTGCCTTTTGGTTATTGTGAGCCAAGCTGCTCTGATCTTTGACATATAAATCTTTGTGTTGACGAATGTTTTAATATCTCTGGGGTAGGTTCCTAGGAGTGAAATTCCTGGGTCATATGATAAGTTGATGTTTAACTTTTTAAAGAAACTATTTTCCAAAGTGTTGGTACCATTTCACCTTCCTGTCACTGGTCCACGAGGGTCCTAGGGTCTCTATATTCTCACCAACACTTGTTCCTGCATGTCTTTTAAAAAATTAGTTTATTTTATTTTTAATTGGAGGATAATTACTTTATAATATTGTGATGGTTGCCGCCATACATCAGCATGAATCAACCACAGGCATATGTATGTCCCCTTCCTCTTGAACCGCCCTCCCACCTCCCACCCCATCCCAACCTTCTAGGGTGTCATAGAGCACCAGCTTTGAGGTCCCTGCATCTTCCTGCTTTAAAAGAGGAAGAAAATGTCTTCCTGCATTAAAACTTCCTGTTTAAAAACATTTACATCTGTTTCATTTTTATATTTTAAACTGATACAGTTGCCAGTCTTTTTCAAGTTACGCTTTAAGAATAATCATGTTTTCAATTCCTTCCACAGGGAGGGGAATACAATCTGGCTCTTCTCTACATAATACATTTTTATCTTAGGTCATAGTAACTCCCGTGAAAGTTTACCTCCCCTAAAATATTAAAAAATATTTATTTCTCATCTCATATTTATTTCTTAACTCCTAAACAAATTTTGAATTCAGAGCCAAGTAAATTTGATTTTGATCTTTGAGCTTACCTCTTTGGGCTTTGGAGATGGTGAAAACATCATGCAAGTTTCCAAGTCCTTGAGATCCCCTTAGTCTTAAAGTTCTTTTGGACACTGGG
Source organism: Bison bison bison (assembly GCF_000754665.1). Taxonomy (NCBI): domain Eukaryota; kingdom Metazoa; phylum Chordata; class Mammalia; order Artiodactyla; family Bovidae; genus Bison; species Bison bison. The sequence goes on along the minus strand of NW_011494781.1, from coordinate 1,248,685 downwards.
GCCTGAGCAAGGATTTTTTCCTTGTTACTCATTTGGGGTGGGGAGGGCTTGGGGTCCTTCACTGAGTACTTCACTCTATAACCTTTACCTCAGCTTTGGCTCTGTCTCCAAGAACGTCTAGGCTGTTCAAACAGGACCCAGAAGGCCTGTGTCCATGCAGCGATCTGGAGCGCCCTGCCTGCCTGCTGACCTGGGCGCACTCAACTGCAGCCAGCTCTTTGCATCCGCAGAGCGTGCCTTGCCTGTACTTGGTCATGGTGTCCTTGAAAACACCAAGTTCCTCCAGAGTGGAATGGAACTTTTTGTTCTTTGTTGTCCCTCCTCCCCAGACTGTGTCACCTGACTGGAAGAATTAGGTACGAGGGTGGAGAATCCCCTGTACAGATGACTGTCCCTCAGTCACCATTTCTCACTAAGAGGAGTCTCCAGGACCCTTAGATATCTTGCTGCAGTCTTTGCAGAGTGCTGGGTGGAGCAGTTGTGAACGGGTGCGATTACCTTCAGCAGCTGGTCTCCATTTCTGCAAAGTCATTGTGGAGACCAGGCAGATGGACCTAAGTGGGGCAAGAGGTGTTTCACCACCGGAGCTCCATCCGAATTGCTCTGTGCTCAGCGTTTCTTTGAGGACTGTGCCTATGGCAGCACCTTCTTTCCAGAGCTTCCTGCAGGGAACTTGGAATGCTTTGGGGAAGAATCTCATAGACTATGAAGCACTTTTCCTCCTTTTTAAACTTGCTTTTATTTATTGGCTGTGCTGAGTCTTCATTACTGCAAGAACGTTTTACTAGCTGCGGTGCGCGGGCTTCTCATTGCTGTGGCTTCTTTTCTTGTGGTGCCTGGGCTCCAGGACACACAGGCTTCAGCAGCTGCAGTGTGTGGGCTCTAGAGCTCTGGCTCAGTAGTTGTGACACACAGGCTTAGCCGCTCTGTGGCAGGTGGGATCCTCCTGGACCAGGGATCGAACTTACGTCTCCTGCATTGGGAGGCAGATTCTTTACCACTGAGCCATCAGGGAAGTCCCTTTCCCCAACTTTTTAAAATATGGCTCACATAGTATATTTTAAAAGGAGCATCCCCAGTGGCTCAGATGGTAGAATCTGCCTGCAATGCAGGAGACACGGGTTCAATCCCTGGGTTGGGAAGATCCCTGGAGAAGGGAATGGCAACCCACTCTAGTATTCTTGGCTGGAGATTCCATGGACAGAAGAGTCTGGCAGGATATAGTTCATTGGGTCGCAAAGAGTCAGACATGGCTGAGCAACTAACACACACACATACCATTACCATGTATTTCAAAAAATAAACCATCTATCCTAGTGGAATTTTAAAAATAGCAAGGTATTATATATGTATTTTTCTTTCTATTGTGGAATTATACCCATTCAGAAAAGTTCAGAAAATTTATGAGCCATGTGGTCATTAATTATTATCATTTTAATTAATTATTTAATTTTGGCCATGCTGTGCAGCATCTAGGATCTTAGTTCTCTGACCAGAGATCGAACCTGGGCACATGGCAGTGAAAGCACAGGATCCAAACCATTGGCCCACCAGAGAATTCCTGCAGTCGTTAATTATTAAAAACTAAATCCCATGTAACATCACTCAGTTCAAGACACTGCACACAGCTCACCTCTGAGGGCCCCCTCCGATCACCATCTCCTTATTCACCCTTCAGGCTATTCAGGTGTTCATGATAATTACTTCCTTTCTTACCTTACCCTCTCAGCGCCATCTCCAAACACTGTCATTTAGTCTTGCCTGTTTTTGCATTCTTAATGGTCTCTTTGATGAGCAAAAGTGCTAAGTTTCAATGCAATCAAAGTCGTTCAGCATTTTCTTTGATGGCCAGTGCTTTTTTATGTCCACTTTAAGAAGCCCCTTTGCGGACCAGTGGTCTTGAAGGCAATCTGTATTACTTCTTAACGATTGTTTGGCTTTTTACACAGAGCTTCTCGGCACCCCCGGAGCAGTGTGGGGCAGAGCCCACAGCTCACAGTTGATTCCAGCGCCTTGACGTGACTCATTGGAAAGATTCCACCAAGCCGCAGCACCATTGTCCTTGAAAATCAAGGGTCATATTTGCATGATGTCGTTTTGAGCTTTCTAGTCTGTTCTGTTGGCCTGTTTTCTTTTAATCCTTGTGCTAATGTCACACTGGCTTAATTCCCAAGCCTTTATAATAAATCTTGGTAGAACAAGGTCCAGTAGAACAAGTCCTTCCACCTCCAAGTTTCATGGCTCCTCCATTGCCACAAATTTTAGAATCAGCAAAAGTTTCACACATGCACAAATGTTGGAAATTAGATTGGAATCACACTGAATTAGATCAATTTTTAAAGAATTGACATTTTTACAATATTGAAAGTACAAGTCCTTAAACATGGTATTATATATCCCTCCATTCATTTAAGCCTCACTTAAATTTCTTAAGGCTGTGTTTTGTTTGGTTCTATAGACTCTTGCACCTCCTTGTGTGCTGACCACTGGCCCAGAGCCCCCTCCCCAGTTACAGGGCAGCCCCCTTCTCGAGATTCCTTCTCCTCCTTCTTTCTTGATATGAGTTTGAATCTTGAGTAAACAGGGAGAGGATATGGGCATCTCTCTCCTCTCCAGGTCTCAGTTTCCCCATCTGTAAGATAAGGATCCTAATGCCTGTGTCATGGATATGAGAAGATCAAATGAGAAAATGCGCTTGATGTATTTAGAGTCTGGGACATAAGAAGCAGTCAGTTAATGTTAGCTTTTAAAAATGAAAGAACCAAGGAAACAGGCAACCTGCGGAATGGGCATTACTCAAAGGGAGCTCGTATGACTGTGTGGACCAGCCACACAAGAGATGAACTAGGTCTGCTTTCTGGAGAAGGTGGTTCTGGAAGGATGGATGGGTGGATTTGCATATAGGACCATGGTGAGGGCAGTCACAGGCTCAGAGCCTGCACCCCAGCCCCAAGGAAGGTCAGTGACTTTAAGCCCACCTATTGGTGAGCAGAGAAGCAGGTAGAGGCAGGGGTGTCATCTGGACCCAGGAAAGGGTGGCTAGCCTGATGCCAGTGTTCTGACCCTGAAAAGGCTTGTGTTTCAGTCCAGCTCAGCCACTAGTTGAGGTCACTGTGCATCACCCCAGCTCTAACCCAGCCTTTTGTTCTCCAGAGAGGACAAAATTCTGGCTACACTCAGGGTTGCAGTAGCCGCAGGAGAATGGAGTCACAGACTGCTCCTGACATTTACAAACAGGACCTAGGTGATATTACATATCTAACTTCAGGGGAGGACCCAGTGTCTCTGGCCTGGCCTCATGACATGTTCCCACATGCCAGGGAATTTTATAAGCAACACTTTAAAATCATAGTCATAAATGATGTTTCTAAAACTATACAGGGTATTTTAAAGCAGGACACAATTGAAGAGGGATGTTTGTGGGGTTGAACTTGAACACTCTGGAAAGTGAAAGCAAATGTGTCAGTTGATCAGTTGTGTCCGATTGCTTGCAACCCTATGGTCTGTCCATGGAATTCTCTAGGCAAGAATACTGGAGTGGGTAGCCATTCCCTTCTCCAGGGGATATTCCCCACCCAGGGATCGAACCCGAGTTTCCGGCATTGCAGGCAGATTCTTTACCATCTGAATCACCAGGGAAGCCCCACATTTATTTATTTGGCCACACCAGTCTTAGTTGCAGCATATGGGATCTAGTTTCCCCACCAGGGATCGAACCTGGGCCCCCTGCATTGGGAGCAGAGCCTTAGCCACTGCGCCATAAGTGAAATCCCTGTGACCCAGTTCAGCGCACTTGAACACTCTGGTGTTGGAGTTATTAGTTCTCATTAGTTTCCCAGATAGTGTGACCAACCCCTATCAGTCCTCTGCCTTGCAGAGGAGATACCAGACCTGAAGGTGCAGGTGGGCCCTTCCTAGTGCCAGGTAACCTGGACAGAGAATCAGGCGCTCTCACCGTCCCCACTGTTTCTGAGGAGCCAGGTCCTCTGCAGTTACTGTCTTAACTGGCTTCCTTGCCTGTGCCCCACACCTGCCAGCCTGTTCCGCTCGTTTCCTGCACAGATCATTCTAGAACTTTTCACAGCTTGAAAGGTCCAGGTGTCCCACGGCATTTGCTCTATGGAATCTTTTCTCCAGAATCAAAGCCTCCCAGTGGGGGTCCAGGTGTCGGGGGTTTTCTGGTGTCGCTGCTTTGGTCTCCAGATGGGGAAATCTAGACTCGGGGAATGTGTGACACCCTGAACTGTGGCTATTTTGTGTAGACTCTGGCAACAGAACCTTCTGTCCTGAAGGAGCTCAAGTCACAGGCAAAGTGACCTGTATACAAGCAGAGGGGATGGAAGCTGTGTCTAAACACATTTCTGTGTAAGTTAGGCTGACTCAGGGCAGAAACGGAACACAAGGAAGGCCAAATAGTTTAGAGAAAACCTTGCAGGTGTGACAGCTGGCTTTGGGCAGTCACCCATGTGACACATATTTACTGGGCACGTCCTGTGCCAGACGGTCTTCTGAACCCTGGGACACGGCCCTGAGTCTGCCAGGCAGATGGCTGCCCTGCGGGGCCCTCGTTCTCACGGGCACAGGGACAGTACACATTATAAAGGAGTGAGTTATGGAAAGTGATGGAAGGTGACGAGGGTCAGGGAGAAAAATACTGACAGAAGAGGTGCAGGCACAGGGAGTTGCTATTTTAAATGTCCTGGGAAGGTATAATAGAGACCAGTGTTTTTCTTCTTGAGGAACCAAGACTTGTGGCGTTTCTCGTGGGAGGGTTGCTGTGTCTATGGGAGGAGCGTGGAGAAAAGAGAGCAAGTCAGTCCACCCAAATTTCCCTGAATTCTGCGTGAAGGAGTCCACCTGCCTTGGGACACCAATTCTCCCCTACAACACAATGAATGAAACTCAGTTTGCCAAACAGACACCCGTATACTGCATCTGATGCTGAAGGAGGTTCGAGAAGCAACTTCTTGCTGAAATGTCCTGAATTTTGGGTCTGACTTTCAGAGCCAGGGCAGAACATCAGACTGCTTCTCAGGTCAGTGAACACTGGGGACCATGGGATCTAGACAGGATGGCAAAAGGCACACTGGTCCTCCTGGCTGGGGTGCTGGGAACCTGCCACCTCCCGCAGCCCTGATCTTCTCACTCAGTGACTCTCAGAACCTCCAGGGAACCTCTAACTGATCTGTGGCAGATTGTCTCCTTGAGCAAACTTTAGACAGGCTCCGCTGGGTCCTCTCTCAGCCTCGGCCTTGCCCTGTCTGTCCTTGGCCTTTCTAGCCTAGTTTTAGCAAGAATCCTGCTAAGTAAGTTTGGGTAGGGTCCCCCCACCCCTGATATCTGATCACCCTGGATAGCTGATCAAAGTCCTAATTCCCCACCCTTGAGGTCGGATCACCCCAACTTGTCCTCAGCAAGAATCCTAAGTTGGTTCAGCCAGAATCATCTACCTTGGATGTCCTTTCTTAATTCTCCATACACTGACTCTTCTCTCTGCTCATTGGCTATAACCCCCAGGTATCTCTGCTGCGTTTGGAGTTGGGCCTGATCTCTCATCCCTGATGAAATAGTCTTCTGTAAAGACTTTCCTACCATTTTACTCCTGTAGATGGGTTTAGGTTGAGTGAGGAGCTGAAAGTTCACCATGGATGAAGGCCAGTTTCAGGAGCTGCCCCCCAGACCCCCTCCTTGCAGGAACAGGCAACCAGCTTCCACTAAGTTTGATGTTATAGGTTTAAGATGAGAGCCCTTTCTAGAGATTTGTGCATGTGTGTGTGTGTGTGTGTGTGTTAGTTGCTTAGTTGTGTCTGACTCTTTGCGACTCCATGGACTGTAGCCCGCTGGGCTCCTTCCTCTGTCCATGGGATTCTCCACCAAGAATACTGGAGTGGGTTGCCATGCCCTTCTCCAGGGGATCTTCCCAACCCAGGGAGGAAACCCCCATCTCTTACGTCTCCTGTATTGGCAGGCAGTTTCTTTATCACTAACAGCACCTGGGAAGCCCCATTTATGTCTGAGAACACAGACATACACATATATCATGAGTATTTATATCTGTAAATAGATGGATAGATTTAGATGGAAAAGTTAAATTTATATCCAGAAATATAAACTCAAGTGTACCCTGGTAGATTTGACAAATGCATTCTCCAGTGTAACCCAACCCCCTTTCATGATACAGAATAACACCCCCCCACCCTCCCCACCACCCCAGGGTTCCCTCATGCCCCTTCCCAGTTAATCCCCCTTCCCCAACCTCTCAGAAGGAACTGCTGTTACAATTTTTTTTCATTGCAAATTAATTTTGCCTGTTCTAGAGTTTCATAAAACAGAACCATATACTATATGCTCTTCCGTGAAGAATTCTTTCACCTAATATAGTGGTTTTGCAGTTCATTCAGGTTTGTTCCTTTGTGTTACTGAGTAGGATTCCATTTTGGGGATTTGCTGCAATTACTTTGTCATTTACCTGCTGAGGGACACCTGGATCATTTGCAGTTTTAGGCTACCATGAATAAAGCTGCTATGAACTGTGTATTTCCCTCTCTCTCTCTCTGTCTGTGTATGCTTTCATTTTTCCTGGGTAAGTAGATAGGAGTGGAATTGCTCAAGCAGAGGATGGGTAACATTTACTGTATAAGATACTCCCAGAACCTTTGCAGAGAGAAGTGTATTGTTTCGTATTTCCATTGAATACAACACCTACGAAAGCCCACCTGTGACCATGGCTGGGTTTCCCAGGTGGCGCCAGTGGTGAAGAAACCACCTGCCAATTCAGGAGACAGATTTAGGTTTGAACTCTGGGTCAGGAAGATCCCCTGGAGGAGGGCATGGCAACCCACTCCTGTTTCTTTCCAGGAGAATGCCATGGACAGAGGAACCTGGCGGGCTACAGTCCATAGGGTCACACAGAGTCAGACTCGACTGAAGCGACTAAGCAAGCATGTAGGCTCGTGACCATGGCCAGCCCTCGGCTCTGGCCTCTGGTATTCACATTCAGATTTCATTCACTGTGCAAGCTTTGGGTAAAAGAGTTGGACCATACCCTTCAGACCCTGTGCAGTGCTCAAGACACTTTCTCGATTTGAGCTTGTTTTCCTGGGCTCCTCCCCTGTCCTTGGATGAGTACTGGGAAATATAGAGGGAGATGAGACTGGAGAGGCTGGTGGGGTCTCAAGGGTCTGCTGGAGTCCAACTCCAGCAACCAGGGATTCAACCTGAAGAGATGGACAGTGTCGGCGATGAGACAGCCTCTCATTTTTCTATGGACTGCCTGTTTATTCCAAGTTTAAGATTCTTTTTTATACTTTTCCAAAAACATTAGGCCAGAGGTTTGACATTTTCAGTTCCCCCTCTCCCAGATTTATTATCTCCATAAATCATTGTTGCTCTTCAAACAGAGTTCCTGCTTCAGTGATTCTCTCAGAATCAGCCTTACCATCTATTATCTACCTCCTCTAATGTGTCCTATAGTTAACTTGTGATTATATTGTAACTCATGCTACATTCCTCAGTTTACTACTTATCTTCCCAAATCCTGTTTGCCCCTAACATCCTGAGCTCATTATCTCTTAAAAAGGCTTCTAGATATAGTGTCTCTAAAAAGTTCCTAACTTCTATACTACTACTACTAAGTTGCTTCAGTCGTATCCGACTCTGTGCGACCCCATAGACGGCAGCCCACCAGGCTCCTCTGTCCCTGGGATTCTCCAGGCAAGAATACTGGAATGGGTTGCCATTTCCTTCTCCAATGCATGAAAGTGAAAAGTGAAAGTGAAGTTGCTCAGTCGTGCCCAACTCTTAGCGACCCCAGGGACTGCAGCCTACCAGGCTCCTCCGTCCATAGGATTTTCCAGGCAAGAATACTGGAGTGGGTTGCCATTGCCTTCTCCGTAACTTCTATAAGCTATAGTAAAATATGCTAATTTTACAACATTCCTTAAATCTTTAACTTCTAACTATTTTAATTATTTCTAAGCCCTAAATTCAGTAAACTCCTTTGCCATAAACTTTCTTCTCACAAATAGGCTTCAGATATCAATCCCTCCCATGGCCTCAAGCTACAGCCTATGTGCTCATCCTGGAACACTCTTTTGTAAAAGTACTTGAACAAATGTCAGTGATTAACTTTATGAATTATTTTCTGAGCAATGCTGCAGAAGGCTTTGTGTCTTTTCATGCTCCTCTCAAGACCAATAAGCACCTTAATATTCCTTTTCAGTTAACTCAGCCGAGGAGAGGAAAAGACAAGTCAGAAATACAAGGCCTAACTCCTTCATCCCAGGATCCATGCCTACGAAATGAGAGGGGCCTGGGGACCATGCCTCCATTTTGTCAGTAATGCCTAATGTGGCTCCCGACAAGGGTCAGTTAAAGGTTTTGCTTTATCGTTGAAAGCAGCACTGCCCAGCAGGACTTTCTATAATGAGAGAGAAATTCTAAATCTATGATGTCCAACATATCAGTCACATGTAATTACTGAGCCCTTGAAATGTGGCTAGGAGCACTGAAGAATTGAGTTTTTAATGCCAATTAAATACAATTTAAATAGCACAGATGACTTTGCCTGCCAAATTGGAGAGTGTGGCTTTTTGCAATGGCATGCCATGTAGAATTTAGAGTGGGCAGATGACACCATCAGATCCGGGTCTGTTGTTACCTGTCACTCTGGCTTCAGTGTGACCATGTAAGGACCAGTAGAGAGGTCGCCACAGTCATCCGGGGGAGAAACAGTGGTTTCTTGACCTGGGATGTGCAGTGCAATCACAGAGAAAGGGATAGATTAAGGAATTTGGGGGAATTAGCATAGAGATATAAGAAGGCAATGGCAACCCACTCCAGTACTCTTGCCTGGAAAATCCCATGGACGGAGGAGCCTGGTAGGCTGCAGTCCACGGGGTCGCTAAGAGTCAGACACGACTGAGCGACTTCACTTTCACGCATTGGAGAAGGAAATGGCAACCTACTCCAGTATTCTTGCCTGGAGAATCCCAGGGACAGAGGAGCCTAATGGGTTGCCGTCTATGGGGTCGCACAGAGTCAGACACGACTGAAGCGACTTAGGGGAAGCAGCAGCAGCAGCATAGAGACATGACCCATTGGTTAAATGATTCCTTGTAGGCTGCTGGCTTCAAGGAGGACAAATAGGGGAGATTCTTGTCCCTTTGTAGGCGTGTAGCTGTGGGGCTTCAAGAAAAGACTTGGGCTGTTGAAATTTGTAGGACAATTAAAAGAAGGCTCAGATGCGTCCATGTGGAAATGCAGCATGAACTTTAAGAAAAAGCTCTGTAAAATGCACACTTTCTTTCCATCCCATAGATTCCTATTCAGTGTTGGCCGTGGGCCTACGCATCATCATCCTAGCTCACTCGGTTGTAATCAGGTATAGGAGTCCTACTTTATGATCTTAAAAAAAACAAAAACCAAGGAGGGACTTTCCTGGTGGTTCAGTGTTTAAGAATCCACCTTCTGAAGCAGGAGATGTGGGTTTGATCCCTGGTGGGGGAGATAAGATCCCACATACCACAGGGCAAATAAGCCCACCAGCTGTGACTAGAGAAAGCTTCAGTTCAGTTCAGTTCAGTTCAGTCACTCAGTCGGGCACTGCAATGAGGTTTCTTGGTGGCTCAGATGGTAAAGAATCTGCCTGCAATACAGTAGACCTGGGTTCCATCCCTGGGTTGGGAAGATCCCATGGAGGAGGGCATAGCAACCCACTCCAGTATTCTTGCCTGGAAAATTCCATGGACAGAAGAGCCTGATGGGTAAGAGTCCATGGGGTCGCAAAGAGTCAGACATGCATGAGCAACTAAGCACAGCACAGCACAGTGCAATGCAATAAAGACCCAGAGTAGCAGGAAAAACCCAAGAACCTTGACCTCTAGTGGGCACATTTGCACATATTGTGAGCATCTGCTCCAGTGTTCTTTCAGGAGTTTCATCGGGGTCTGGGTGTGGCTCTGCTAGGTTTCATCTGGCTGCTTCTCTATTGTGGGCACTTGACTCTCCTCCAACTTCTCATTCTCATGCTTGGCCAGGTCATGGTTGGCAGGGCAGCTCAAAACCATGTTATCTAGAACCATGGAAATTGTTCACAGTGCTTGACCCAGTAATGTGGTGCCTGGGAAGTTATCCCAAGGAAATAACTGAAAGAAGAAAATAAGTGCAGGAAGACGGTCTTTGTGACATTCTTTATGACAAGGGAACGATTTAAATTGGCTGGCAAGGTCAACAACAGGGGCAGCAGCCCAAGTGTACTGGAGAACGGTAAAGAGGGTGGTTTCAAAGGCTGTGCAAACATGGCAAAATGTCCTCATAGTTCCAGTGGAATGATAAGCACACTGTAATTACAAGCTTGAAAAATGGATGCACAAAACCTAAGGAAAACACCATTGATGTCAAGATGGGAATGTGAACAGTTTAAATTTTCCTTTGAAAAGCTTAATTTTAAGGGTACATAGGTGGAGAATCCCAGGGATGGGGAAGCCTGGTGGGCAGCAGTCTATGGGGTCAGACAGAGTCGGACATGACTGTAGGGACTTAGCAGCAGCAGCAGCAGCTATCTCTTACAATATTTAGAACTCAGGAAAATGATTATAAACAAACATTGTGCCAACTGTGTCATTTGGAGGCAGTTATTCCTCTTGGATACATTCACACTGACCACAGTCTTCACAGCTCAAAATGAGTTTGAAACATTTGTTGTTGAGTTTTGTATGTGTGATTGTGTTTATCATAACCTTTTACAAATACTATACCAAAATTGGCACAGATAACACATTGTCATTTTGGAAAGGAATATAATTAAATGGGAAACAACATTGAGCAAACAAAACCCAAACAATCAGTGCACAGAGAGCTCTATTACTTAACACCAGGCTCCATCATTCAGGGAACATCTATGGCATCCTGATCAGGATGGGACTTTCCAGGCAGGACTGCCTAGAAGGGGACACACAGCTTCTTGGACTCAAGGTTTGGGGTCCATCTCCAGCTGGTCTGCAATGGCCAGGTCCAGAGTTGGGTTTTCTGCCTTGGTTCCTGTGCTGTCCACCACGCCATAGTCGGAGGAAGTCGACCTACTTAACTCTTCTAGTTGGCTTGCTGAGCACTCTCGTTCCTGGTTTCTCCTTCCTTTGTGGTGGAATTCTGAAGAAACAGGCATCCCCAAGGTCCTTTGGTTCATCAGTCTCAAATGTAGACAGACAACCACTCTTGTATCTCTCTCAACACTGAAGGACTCTTTGGAGAATTAGTGAATGATTTGTAAAGGGCTTGGAGGGCCAGATGCAGGCTTTAAAAAGACTGAGTGTGACTTGTGAGTCACAGTTACATAACTCCTTAAGGTCACAGTGGTCAATTTAATCAACTGTCTTTTCCACTTCACTAAATGCTATTTTGTTTTCTTGAAAGGTGACCAGCCTAAGGATTCATCACATTGTGGGAGGTACTCAATATTTAAATTTCAGATGAACTCTCATATTTTTCACAGCCTCTTCTAGGACAATTTCTTTCCAATCTAGTTGCTTATTTAGGCTATGTACTCTCACTTAAGTTTAAGAAAAGGACTCGCTTGGTGGTCCTGTGGATAAGAATCTGCCTGCCCATGCAAGGGACATAGGTTTAACCCCTCGCCAGGATGATTCCACATGGCTCTGGGCAACTAAGCCCACACACCACCACTACCCAAGCCCGCATTGCTGTAAAGCCCAGGCTCCTCGACAAGGGAAGCCACCCCTGTGAGAAGCCCATGCACTGCAACTAGAGCGTAGCCCCCACTCAGTGACAACCAGAGAAAGCCCCTGCACAGCAACAAAGACCCCGTGAAGCCAAAAATAAATAATGTAGAAAATAAATTTAAGAGAAGAATTAAAATATTAATTATAAATGTGAACAATCAGAAATCTTGCTACCTCTCCAATCAAGTCATATCATTTATTGCCTTCTGTTTTGTTATTCACGGGCCTGCTTATCTTTCTTTTAATGTGTGTAACTGGATTCTTATTTCTCCAAAGTGAATACTTTTATTAATAATTTAATACAGGATATGTATTTGCGGTTGACTTGTTTTCTTCTGATACTGTTCAGCCTTGATTTAATGTATGTCTCGCTGCGGACAGCAAAGTTAGGAGCCAGCTTTGAAAACAAGAGATGGGATGGCAGGAACATGTCTCCCAACCACGCAAACTCAACACACCCGTGCTCACTCTCTTTCTTTTATACACCCATCTGCTTAAGTGTGTGTGCTAGTGTGTGCATGCACGTGCACACACACACACACACACACACACACACACTTGTGTACAATGTGAGCCCTGAATGGGCCATTCTTGAGGCATTGTCTCACTGTGTGAGGACTGGGAAAGGGACAGCTTTTCCATCATGAGACATAGACCCTAGATCAGCTCACTACTTGTACCATCCAGGGTACTGGTCATACACTGAGTGACCTGCCCAAAGTCAGGACCTGGGCTGTCACCCTTGCCACTTTGCATCAGTATCTGAAGCATGTAGCCTTGGTCAGTGTAGGCCCATCCCTGAAAGTGTATCTCTTCTGGTGTTTTGCTGAGGGCTAGTCCCAGGATTCAATGTTTCCTGGCTTCTCTAATTCAGAAAGCCTTTATTCACCCCAATAATGCCCTTGAGCTGCTGAACCTCATTACCTACCCCCACATCCTCTCTGAGCTGCAAGTTCCAATGCACCCCATCTTGTATTACCTCTGCTGTTCATCATTACTTGACATAGTTGAGTCCTTTGATCTAATGGCTCTTTCAGAGAAGGACGGTAACAGGTGGAGACAGGCAGGGCCACAATGTCCCAGGGAGGTGGGGCAGAGCTCCTGTCACACTGACCAGAAGCCTCCCTGCCCTGGGTTTTTGTGTTATAGAGAAGACGTGTGTCCTTGCTCTTCATTTACTTCCATTTAGGCTCTGGGTTTCTCTTATTGTTCTTTAGTCATTCAGTCATCTCTGACTCTTTTGCAACCCCACAGGCTGTAGCCTGCCAGGCTCTCTGCCCATGGGATTTCCTAGGCAAGAATACTGGAGTGGGTTGTTATTTCCTTCTCCAGGGGGTCTTCCCTGCATGGAACCCATGTCTCCTGCACTGCAAGCAGATTCTTACCCCTGAGCCACCAGAGTTTCCATTATACATGGCTGAAAATATCTCAGATGGAACAGAAGGTACTGCATAGCAGTGGTGAGACTAGATTACTAAATAATTCTGAGACAAGCAACAAATCTCTGGTTCACAGCATATAACATTTCTTAGCAAATTATAATTCATTTGTGGTTGACATAAAAACCATTATTTTCATTTCAATCAGTTTTCTCAGCTCTTCTCTTACATGTGGAAATGAGCCTCAGGTCACCTTCTCTTGGTTGTGTGTTCACAG
>NW_011494781.1:1206061-1235191 GCF_000754665.1 Bison bison bison | reverse complement strand
TCACAGTAGCTAAGTTGTGTTCGACTCTTTGTGGCCCCATGGACTGCAGCCCTCCAGGTTCCTCTGTCCATGGAATTTCCCAGGCAAGAATACTGAAATGGGTTGCCATTTCCCACTTCACAGGATCTTTCTGAACAAGGGGTCTAGCCTGTATCTCTTGCATCTCCTGCAATGGCAGGTGGGTTCTTTATCATCGCATTCTCTTTTTACTGATCGAGTTTTCTGCAGTGCTGTCTCGGTTAGTTGTCCCTCTGCTGATGTGAAGACAAGCTTGTGCTGCGGTCTATGGAGCACCACTCTGGCCATCAGAAGAAGCAGAACAACACCGCCCTCTGCTTTTTTCATCAACTCTGCATGGCAGGCATTGCATATGTGGAAGTGGAAATGGAAACTCAGAGATGCGAAAGGACTCACCAAAGCTCTCTTGAGGGAGACAAGGCAGAACTGAAATACCAAATCAGGAAGCTGCTCCCTATTTGTGGACATTTGATGATCCTGTCACCCTTTCTTGGGCAGGAGAAACACCTGTCCCCTACAGGGACAGGGGCAGTCATACTGACCTCCCTAATTACCAGGTGAATACAGGACCCAAGGTAGCCACTCAGACTTCTGAGAAGTTTGCATTTTGAGCTGATACAGGATGGGAGGGTAAGAGCTGAGCTGTCCTGTAGAATGTTCCAAAGAGCTGGTTTCTGTGGCTTCTACTGATCACCCCCATGCTTCTCAAGGCCTTGCTGTCCACCTTTTCCATGACTATGATCTGCCAAAATCCAATATTTTTGGCTTCTTTTAAGTTTAACAAATTCAATCTTTGTTGCTCGCAACCAAAGGGCCATGCTGATATTCTCTTCTTGCAGTAGTGTTTTCTCCCAGAGGAAATACCAAGGAGATATTGGCTCTCAAGATAGGTTTTGGAGGTGAGCAGGAGCTAGCCAGGTATATGGGAGGTGGGGTTGAGAATTCCAGTTAGCAAGAAAAGCATACTGATAAGCACAAGCGCTTCAGGGAACCTCAGATATTCTGGTCTGGCCATCATATAGTTAGGAGAATGACCTGTGTTAGTCAAGAGTGAGTCAGGAATGCAATCCTGCTATGTGAGTTATGGGACAGGAAATGAGACCTTACACAGTGGGCTTCCCTGGTGGCTCAGCGGTAAAGAGTCCTCCTGCCAGTGCAGGAGACACAGGAGATGTGGGTTTGATCCCTGGGCTTGGAAGATCCCCTGGAAAAAGGAATGGCTACCCATTCCAGTATTCTTGCCTAGAGAATCCCACAGACAGAGAAGCCTGGTGGGCCTCAGTCCATGGGATTGCAGAGTCAGACATGTCTTAACCACTGAGCATGCACGCAGGCAAGAGTGAGTCAGGAATCCAAATCCACTATGTGAATTATGGGACAGGAAATAAGACCTTACACAGCACAGTGTTTGCACAGGCGGACAAGTAGGGGCTTGCTGGCAGATCCACAGTGAGACCATGAGAAGGAGCCCACAGAGCAAGATGCAGTGTCGCTGTCTCTGTGTGGCTCCCACATGGGTTTGCTGGGAAATGTCTGGTGGTCGGCAGCAGCAGAGGAGAGGGAGGGCAAGCTGGACCTGTCTGGTCTTTCAAGTTCCCCTGTTACCTTATCTGATCACACAGATTTTTGAGGAGTCCGTGGCAAACATTAGCCGGCAATCACAAGGAAGGAAATGCTGGGGACACCGCTCCCAGCCTGACCTAGTCAGCAGAGAACAGTCCATAATGAGACCTGACCAGACCTGCCATGTCTGGAGGCAACTAGGCAGCAGAGAGGATGCTGCAGTGGGCCGGGACAGGCAGGGTGCCCGGGGGAGTTACATGCATCTCTGTGAAGTGAGAGCTTCCCTCACAGCTCAGTTGGTAAAGAATCTGCCTGCCATGCAGGAGACTCCGGTTCAATTCCTGGGTTGGGAAGATCCTCTGGAGAAGGGATAGGCTACCCACTCCAGTATCCTTGGGCTTCCCTTGTGGCTCAGCTCGTAAAGAGTATGCCTGCGATGTGGGAGACCTGGGTTCGATCTCTGGCTTGGGAAGATCCCCTGGAGAAGGGAAAGGCTACCCACTCCAGTATTCTGGCCAGAGAATTCCATGGACTGTACAGTTCATAGAATTGCAAAGAGTCGGACGCGACTGAGTGACTCTCACTCACTGTGAGTTGAGGAAGGACAGCAGAGAGGGAAGGAGCTCTGGTCTCAGTGTTCGTGTCCCCACAAATTCATACGTTGACACCAAACTTTCTGTGTGACAGTGTTAGGAAGTGGGGCCCTTGGGAGGCGACTGGGTCTTGAGGGTGGAGTCCTCATGAATGGGATTAGTGCCCTAAGAGAAGAGACCTCAGAGAGAGCCCTTACCCCTTCCGTCACATGAGGGCACAGAGATAAGTCAGAGTCTGCAACCTGGAGAAAGCTCTCACCAGACCCCAACTCTGCTCGTGCCCTGATCCCAAACTGACAGCCTCCAGACTGTGAGAAATACATTCCTTCTGCCTCAGCCACACAGTCTGTGATATTCCGGTCTCTAATAATACTCTGAGCAGACTAAGATAGAGGACAGGAGAGAGGTGGGCAGTGGCGCACACTGCACGTGGATGGCCAAACATAGCTGGTCAGTGAGAAAGATGGAAGTTTCTAGAACAACCCCTAAGTCGGGCTTGGGTATCTAGAGGGAAGAAAGGGACATGAGAGGTCAGTCTCCCTGGGTTGGAAGGATGAAGAAAGCAGTCCTTGGAGGTACAGTTGGTGCCACCTCTGGGATCCTGAATGGGACAGAGCTTGTTCAGAAAGACCTCCAGATCCTGGTGGAGGGCCTTGTCTACGCATGTTATTCAATCTTTTCTGAGGTCTGTTTGGAATGTGGCAGTAAACATGAAGTTTATTGAGAAAACTTAAAGCCAATTAGTTGATTTATAGCTTTTCAAAAATTTTTATCTTTCAGAGATAAATCAGTGTAGTGTTGTGACTGACGTCAAAGCAAACCATTTCAGTATTTTCTAATTTAGCTGGAACTCCATGTTTTCCTTGTGATGGTGGTTTTTTAAAGGTTAATATGATTTATGAATATTATTTGATGAGCTTTTCCCCATACTTTCTTATATGTAACTTGTTCATAATGTTATTTCATGTTTTCTCATTGATGGTTGCAAATTATCTCTCTGAACCAGGAACTTTCTCACAGCCTATTCTGATAAGTGTTTGACCCTTTCCACATTTAACCTCACAAGTCTTGAGTAACATTTGCATCCAACAGCTGTATGGTTAACAACAAAAGTAAGCCACCTAAAATTTTTCCTGAAATTAGCAAGTTGTATGTTTTCATTTCAGGAAAAGCAAGTTGTTTCATGACCAAGGTATTGCAAGTTATACAAAATACGAAAACAAGAGGATGGGCTACCTTTGTTTTCTCCCCAAAGTTAGAGACTGTAAAGGATTAGACAGAAGGCATACCCCAGAGAGACACAGAGACCAGCAGGGAGATGGCAGTTCCTGGA
This sequence comes from Bison bison bison, assembly GCF_000754665.1. Classification (NCBI taxonomy): domain Eukaryota; kingdom Metazoa; phylum Chordata; class Mammalia; order Artiodactyla; family Bovidae; genus Bison; species Bison bison. The sequence goes on along the minus strand of NW_011494781.1, from coordinate 1,231,684 downwards.
CTTTGGATGCTGGTGATAAGATAGACAAAGGGTAACTGAAGTGCAGAGAAGGCTGAATTCTCGCTCAGCAATGTGGAACCAGCCAAGAGGCAGGACTGATTCATATAGTGAAATGCAGAAAGGATTGGAATGCAGAAAGGACTAGGACTCAGATGGATGCAGCCAGAAGCAGGGTGGTTAGAAAGTTTGCATGGGGAGCCATTTAAACCCTCTAGTCTGGCTCCTCCTCCCAGCCCCCCTGCCACGATACTCTGTGCCACCCTCCCTGGCCCTGGAAATGTCTGAAGGTTTGCTCCCTGCAGAAGATAAGGTGAAGGAGGCTGGGCTCAGACACAGGACTTGCTGAGGGGGGTTGATTCTGAAATGCCGCCTAGCTTGCCTGCTTCCTCCATATGAGTCTAAGAATGTGGTCAGCCAGAGGTACAACCTCCAGGCAGGACACCCCAGAATGTTCTCCTGAAAAACCCACCCGCCCAAGAAAACAGGTGATGGAAGAGCCCGGGTGACTGAAAGTCACACACAAGAAGCCTATCCGCCTAGTCACTGTCCCTGCCCCCACCGCGATTTTACAGTACACACTTCTGTGCCTTGCTGTAAGATGAGATGGCTGTGAATCAGACATTTGAAGACGGAAAACTTCCAGTAAAAGAAACAGAAAGCAAAGTAAATAGAAAAAGCACAGGGCGGTGGCAGTGGGTAAGGGGGAAGAAGTGGGAAAAAAGACACAACAGAAAAATAAAATTTTCTAAGAACTATGATTTGTATTCTTAAGGAAATAAAGGAAGATATTGCTCCTAAGAAAATGAAGTAGGTAAAAACCAAAAAGGAATGTTCATAGAATAAAAACAGGTCTCGGAAACTAAAAAAATGAGGACATAGAAATGAGGAATTTAGTGGAGGTGATGGAAGGAGAGGGGATATCTCCAAGAAAACAGACTAGAGGGGAAATTAGGAGGAAGATGGGAGAGAACAAGGAAGAAAATCAGAAGAGTACTTTAAGAGATCTGACATCTGAACAAAGGAATCCCATCAGTGGAAGTGGATAGAAGACAGACAGGAATGTAGCAAAGAAATCACTTAAAAATTCCTAGAACAGAACGATTTGGGTTTCCAGTTTGAAAAGATTCTCTGAGCATCCTGCAAAATGGAAGAAAAAAAGGCCTCCCCAAAGCACAGAGTCTGGAACGTCAAAACACAAACAACTGAGATCAAGAACGACCCTAACATCTGACAGTGTGGGAGAGAAAAGGGACCCGAGCCCTCCCCTGTGGTGGGGGCAGTGAAAGAGTGGCATCCTGAGATTTCGGGGAAATGATGTCCAACAGAAACCGTAGAGCCAGAAGGGTGAGCAGTCAGGAGGAAGTTAGAAAAATAGCATTTCAGTTCTGCTAATCACTGAGGAACCTGCTCTGCAGATACCCATTCTCAGGAAGTTACTAGTGGATATTCTTCAGCAAAATGAAGAAGCAGATCAAGAAAGAGAGGAGGGACTTCCCTGGCAGTCCAGCTGTTAAGACTCTGAGCTCCCAATGCAGAGGGGCCTGGGTTCAATCCCTGGTCAGGGAACTAGATTCCATCATGCCACGACTAAAGATCCCTTGTGCCTCAACTAAGACCCGGTGAAGCCAAATTAAGAAATTTAAAGGAGAGAGAGCAATAGGAGGTCCAGGAAGTAAGAGAGAGGTAAAGAATCTCATGATGATCTGTTACCTCAAGTGCCCTGAGGGTCCTGTGGACTGAGGCTACAGAATGGGTGCCTTGAGGGAGCAGCAGGAGGGAGGTCCTAGAAGGACTCTTTCCAAGAAAGAAAAATGCAACTGACAGAACACCTGATGCATTGAAAAGAGATTCGTATTTCTGGTGAAAGGTTTTGGAATTAATTCGTAATAGGTACAAAAGTTTGATAACCTGCAATACCTTACAGTGAAACCAATAATACCTTTATCTGGCATGAAATACTTGTTAATTTCAAGAAAAATGAGTGGCTTATCTTTGTTGTTAGAATGTTGGATGCAAATGTTACTTGAAAGTTGTTAAAAGTTGAAATCATCAAACACATTTTTATCAGGGTTGGCAGTAATACATTGGTAAGTTCATGGTTTAAGAAAGAAACGTTGTAATCATCAAAGCAAAAATATAAAGGAACACTATGAATTGACTACATACAATAAAAAATTTGACAGATATTCTTGGGGACAAATATTATGGAGGATGCTGATAATGCAAATGAAAAACATTTAGAAAATGCCATCAAAATCTGCAATATTTTTATTGCATGGCTAAAAATAATTGCGGAGAAGGCAATGGCACCCCACTCCAGTACTCTTGCCTGGAAAATCCCATGGATGGTGGCGCCTGGTGGGCTGCAGTCCATGGGGTTGCAAAGAGTCGGACATGACTGAGAGACTTCACTTTCACTTTTCACTTTCATGCATTGGAGAAGGAAATGGCAACCCACTCCGGTGTTCTTGCCTGGAGAATCCCAGGGACGGGGGAGCCTGGTGGGCTGCCGTCTATGGGGTTGCACAGAGTCGGACACGACTGAAGCGGCTTAGCAGCAGCAGCATATGAACAAGTTCCCGAACAATGCTATAATGGTTTTGACTTAGTTCCATAAAATAGATAAATTAAAGAGAAAGAGACATATATATTCTATCAAGTTTTTCCATCAAGCAATAATATATCTCACTATGTAAACTTTTTTGTACTCTGTTCTGTAAATTTTGACAGTTTTCTTCTTTGGGCATTATACATTGCTCTTAGAATTATCAATAGATGTTTTCTGTACTTTTGTTGCTGCATTTCTGGTACTATTAATGGAATATTTCTCCATTATAAATTATATTCTGTGATTGTTGTGTTACAGAAAATATATTAATTTTTACATCAAATTCATAATCTGATGACTTCATGTGGCAATGGCACCCCACTCCAGTACTCTTGCCTGGAAAATCCCATGGACGGAGGAGCCTGGTAGGTTGCAGTCCATGCTAAGGGTCGGACATGACTGAGCGACTTCACTTTCACTTTTCACTTTCATGCATTGGAGAAGGAAATGGCAACCCACTCCATTGTTCTTGCCTGGAGAATCCCAGGGACGGCAGAGCCTGGTGGGCTGCCGTCTATGGGGTCAGGCAGAGTCGGACACGACTGAAGTGACTTAGCAGTAGCAGCATGCATTATAAAAATTTTACGATGACTCTCAGTTTTCAGTACATTACTCCATATCTTCTTATTGTAATATTTTTGTTTTCTCTTTTAAAATAATTGTATGTCTTGTTTCTGTTTCACTTGGTTTTGAATCTTCTGCATTTCAGAAAACTGTTAACAGTGATAGCAAGAGACTTTGTTTTGTTTCTAATTAAAATGAGCTGGTTGCCACTCAAAATTAGATTTTTAGATTTCTCAACTTTTTGCTACTAGTAGGTGTTAAATGGTATAGAATTACTTTGGAGCATTAAGTGAAACTTTACTAGATCTTTTCATGTCAGTTATCTTTCAACAGACTTTAGCACTTTAAATATACAATTTGACCACTAGATGGTGCTGTGCCCCAATTTTTTTTGATGACCTAGCGTTCTGAGCAGGGCGTGGCACAGCATTAAATAACTGCTGTTAAGTCACTTCAGTCGTGTCCGACGCTGTGCGACTCCATAGACGGCAGCCCACCAGGCTCCCCTATCCCTGGGATTCTCCAGGCAAGAACACTGGAGTGGGTCGCCATTTCCTTCGCTAAAGTTTAAACATTTCAACTTAATATAATCCTCAAATGAGTATACTCCTTTCAGCTTTCTTCAAAGTGACCCTAAAGTAAGAATATGGTTTGTTTGTTTATTGCTTTTGTGTGGGCTTTCTCTACCTGTGGTATGAGGGCTTCCCATTGCAGTGCCTTCTCTTTCTGCAGAACACAGGCTCTAGGGTGGGTGGCCTTCAGTAGCTGCAGCTCATGGATTCAGTAGTTGCGGCTGGAAGGCTCTAGAACGCGGCTCAGCAGTTCTGGCACACGGACTTAGTTGCTCTGCAGCGTGTGGGATCTTCCCGGACCAGGGATCAAATCCATGTTCCCTGCATTGGCAGGCAGGTTCTTAGCCACTGTGCCACCAAGGAAGTCCAGTAATGTTTTTTTTTTTTAATCTTTTTTCTCCCTTTATATGGGCACTTTTATGGGGGGGTGGTATAACTGACACAGAATAAAGGTTACCATTTTAGGTCCATAACCCAGAGTTTTAACACCTACATACAGTCTTGAAATCACCTCACAGTTATCTGGCGCATTTGTCACCCTGATGAGCTCCTTCGTGCAGTTTCTGCAGTCAGCCTTTTCCCAGACCAGCTGCTGGAAACCACTGCTCTGCTTTCATCATTGGCTGCCTTTTCTGTGGTTTCATGTCCTCGGCATGGTGCATTCAGTGTGTGACTTGTTGTGTCTGGCCTCTTTCCTGTAGCACCATGCTTTCAGGATTTATCCATGTTGTCAACTGATTCTGTAATTTGTTCCTTTTAACTGGGGAGTGGCATTTCACTGCATGGATAGAAGACAATTTTTTTTAATCTACTCACCAGTTGATGGGCATTTGGGTTGTTCCTAGTTTTGGATATCATGAATAAAACTGCTATAGACTTTCATGTACAAGTCTTTCTGCTGCCGTGTATTTTCTCCTGTGTCAATGAATACATAACAAAGGAACAGCTGAGTCAGAGGATTCCTGTTAATATATGTTTAATTTGATAAGATGATGCTTCCAAACTGTTTTCCCAAAGTGGCTGTACCATTGTATATTCCAACTAGCAGTGCAGAAAAGTTCCAATCTCTCCATCTTCACCAACACTTGGCATTGCCAGTCTCTAAAATTCTGCTGGATGTTTAGTTATATTTCATTGTGGTTTTACTTTGTGTTTCCCTAATGTATGATGATGTTGATCATCTTTTCATGTGCTCCTTGGCCATCTGATAATTTTGGTGAACCGTCCAAATGGTTTGCTCCTTTAAAAAAAGTTGGGCTATCTCCTTATTACTGAGTTGACTAAGAAGCAGCAGCAGCAGCAACAGCTTTTCATGTATTCTGGGTAGAAGTTTTTACATGTTTTGCAAATATTTTCTTACAATCTGTGGTTTGCCTTTTCATTTGGCTTAATGGTGTCCTTTGAAGAGCAAATATCCTCAATTTTGATGAAGTTTATTTTACTAAGCTTTAAAATATATGGTTCATGCTTCAGGAGTCCAACTTAAGAAGTCTTTGCCTAGGCCCAGGAGACCAAGATTTTCTTCTGTTACTTGTAAAATTTCATAGTTTTAGCTTTTTCATTTAGATCTATGAGCCACTTCAAATTAGTCTTTTTATACAGTGTGAGATTTTTGTTGTTCAGTTGCTAAGTCTCTTAGGGACCCTATGGACTGCAGCATGCCAGGTTTTTCTGCCTTCACTGTCTCCTGGAGTTTGCTCAGATTCGTGACCGTTGAATTGGTGATGCTATCCAACCATCTCACCTGTTGCCTCCTTCTCCTCCTGCCTTCAGTCTTTCCCAGCATCAGGGTCTTTTCCAGTGAGTCAGTTCTTTGCATCAGGTGGGCAAAGTATTAGAGCTTCAGCTTCAGCAGCAGTCCTTCCAATGAATATTCAGGGTTAATTTCTTTTAGGATTGACAGGCTTGATCTCCTTGCTGTCCAAGGGACTCTCAAGAGTCTTCTCCTGCACCACAATTCTAAGGCATCAATTCTTCGATACTCAGCATTCTTTCTGGTCCAACTCTCACATTCATACATGACTACTGGAAAAAACATAGCTTTGACTATATGGACCTTTGTCAGCAAAGTCATGTCTTTGCTTTTTAGTATGCTAAGTTTGTCATAACTTTTCTTCCAAGTAGCAAGTGTCTTTTAATTTCATGACTGTCTGCAGTGATTTTGGAGCCCAAGAAAATAAAATCTGTCACTATTTCCACTTTCCCTCCATTTGCCATGAAGTGATGGGACTGGATGCCATGATCTTAGTTTTCTGAATGTTGAGTTTTAAACCAGCTTTTTCACTTTCCTTTTTCACACTCATCAAGAGGCTGTTTAGTTCCTCTTTGGTTTCTGCCGTTACAGTGGTATTATCTGTTTATCTGAGGTTGTTGATATTTCTCCTGGCAACCTTGATTCCAGCCTGTGATTCATCCACCCTAGCATTTCGCATGATGTACTCAGCATATAAGTTAAATAAGCAAGGTGACAATATACAGCCTTGACTTACTCCTTCCCCAATTCTGAACCAGTCCTTTGTTCATGTAAGGTTGTAACTGTTGCTTCTTGACCAGCATATAGGTTTCTCAGGAGGCAGGTAAGGTGGTCTGGTATTCCCATCTCTTGAAGAATTTTTCTGTTTATTGTGATCCACATAGAAAAAGGCTTTAGTATAGTCAATGAAGCAGAAGTAGATGTTTTCCTGGAATTCCCTCCTTTCTCTATGATCCAATGGATGTTGGCAATTTGATTTCTGGTTCCTCTGCCTTTTCTAAACCCCGCTTGTACATCTAGAGTTTCTCAGTTTATGTAGTGCTGAAGCCTTGCTTGAAGATTTTGAGATCGCAGCCTTGTCGTGGAGAAGGGGCTTGCGAAACTCAAGGAAGCTATGAGCCATGCTGTGCAGGGCCACCCAAGATGGACAGGTCATAGTGGAGAGTTCTGACAAAACGTGGCCCACTGGAGGAGGGAATGGCAAACCACTCCAGTATTCTTGCTGTGACAACTCCATGAATAGTTTGAAAAGGAAAAAGTGTGAGGTAGGGCTTGAATTTAATTGTTTTATCCTATTTTTCATGCAGATAGCCATTGGTTTTAGCTCCTTTTGTTGAAAAGATTATAATTTTCCATTGAATTGCCTTGGCACCTTTGCCAAAAATTAACTGGCCCTGTACGAGTGGGTCTAATTCTGAACTATGTTTCTCTATTGGTCTATGTGTCTATTTCGCTTAGACCCTAATACCATGCTGTCTTGGTAATTGTTCATTTATAGTACATCTTAGGGATTCCCTGGTGGCTCAGATGGTAAAAAATCTGCGTGCAAAGCAGGAGACCTGGGTTCTATCCCTGGGTTGTGCAGATCCAGAGGCAGGCATGGCAACCCACTCCAGTATTCTTGCCTGGACAATTCCCATGGACAGAGAAGCCTGAGGGGCTGCAGTCCATAGGGTCAAAAAGAGTCTGAGTGACTCTTTTCAGTTGAAAATGACTGAGTGACTAGGCACAGAGCACACACAGTACCTCTTAAAATCAGAAGTGTGAGTCAGAAACCCTGTTCTTTTTCAAAATTGGGTTGGTTATGCTAGGTTCTTTGTATTTTCTAGGTTTTTTGTAATTGTAATTACATTTTGTAATTAGCTCCTCAATTTCTATAAAAAAAGACTCCTGAGATTTTGTTTGGGATTGCACCAAGTCTATTCATCAGTTTGGAGAATATTGACAGCACAACAATAGCAAATCGTGAGCGTGATATGTGCTCCATTTATTACAGTTTAATTTTTCTCAGATTCGTTTTATCATTTGTGCATCTGTTAATGTAATAATAAGCTTATTCAAATTTATTTAGAAAGATAGAAAAATATTTCATATTCTTTGATAACCTTATAAATGAGTTTTAAAATTTTAACTTTTTAAAAAATTTTAATGTTCCAATTTTTCATTGCATTTGTAATATACAAAAGTTTCCAGTTTACATTGTACTCTTGGTATATATGAATACAATGGATTTTTGTATATTGACCTTGGACTCTACAATCTTGTTATGCTCATTGTTAGTTTTAACAGCATTTTGCAGGTTCCTTAGATTTCTCTGCAGAGTCTCATGTCTCTGTGAGGTAGTTTGCGAGGTAGATCAAGATGGTTTTATTTCTTCCTCTCCAACCTGTATGCCTTTTATTTAACTTTCTCACAAGGACTTCTGTGGTAGGCAGAATAACGGTGTTAGAATGTGCACGTTCTAATCCTTATATCTGAGAATGAATAAATCAGTTGACATGGCCAAAGGCAATTAAGTCTGTGGATGGAATTAAGGTTGCTAACCAGTGACTTCAAAAGATTGTTCTGGATTGTACAGGTGGACCCAGTGTAACCATAAAGGCAAGAAGTTGGCAAGTAGGAGGTCAGAGTGATGATGTAAGAGAGACTAAAGTTGCTTCTTGCTGTCTTTAAAGATAAAGGAAGAGGCTGTGAGCTGAGGAATGTGGGTAGCTTCTAGAAGCTGGAAAAGCAAGAAAATGCCTTCTCCCCAAGAGACTCCAGCAGAAGCCAGCTCTCTCCACACCTTGATTTTAGCCCAGTGAGATCTGTGTCAGACTCCTACCCTATAGAACGCTAAGATAATAAATCTGTGTGTTTTTAAAATTTCTTAAAAAATTTTTATTGGACTATAGTTGTTTTACGATGTTGTATTATTTTCTGCTGTACAGCAAGTTGAATCAGTTACACATATACAGGTATCCCTTATTTTTGGATTTCCTTCCCATTTAGGTCCCCACAGAGCGCTGAGTAGAGTTCCTTGTGCTCCGCAGTATATTCTCCTTAGTTGTATATTTTATACATAGTAGTGTGTATATGTCGGTCCCAGTCTCCCAATTCATCCCACCTTCTTCTCTCCTTGCTGCTGCTGCTGCTAAGTTGCGTCAGTTGTGTCCGACTCTGTGTGACCCCATAGACAGCAGCCCACCAGGCTTCCCCGTCCCTGGGATTCTCCAAGCAAGAACACTGGAGTGGGTTGCCATTTCCTTCTCCAATGCATGAAAGCGAAAGGTGAAAGTGAAGTTGCTCAGTTGTGCCCAACTCTAGCGACCCCATGGACTACAGCCTACCAGGCTCCTCCATCCATGGGATTTTCCAGGCAAAAGTACTGGAGTGGGGTGCCATTGCCTTCTCCATCTTCTCCCCTTGGTAACTGTAAATTTGTTTTCTATACCGTGACTCTATTTCTGCTTTGCAAATAAGTTCGTCTGTATAATTTTTCAGATTCCACATATAAGTGATATTATATGGTATTTGTCTTTCTCTTTCTGACTTCACTCTGTATGACAATATGGAGGTCTATCCATGTCATTGCAAATGGCATCAATTCATTCCTTTTTATGGCTGAGTAATGTTCCACTGTATGTATGTATCACATCTGCTTTATCCATTCATCTGTCCATGGGCACTTAGATTGCTTCTTTGTCCTGGCTATTGTAAACCGTGCTGCAATGAACACAGGGGTGCTTATATCCTTTCGAATTATGGTTTTCTCTAGATATAGCCTAGGAATGGGGTTGCTAGGTCATATGGTAGCTCTATTTAAAATTTTTTTTTTAGGAACCTCCATGCTATTCTCCATAGTGGTTGTACCAATTCACATTCCCACCAACAGTGTAGGAGGGTTCCTTTTTCTCCACACCTTTTCAAGCACTTATTGTTTGCAGGCTTTTGGTGATGCCATTCTGACCAGTGTGAAGTGATACCTCATTGTAGTTTTGATTTGCATTTCTCTAATAATTAGTGAGGGGCTTCTTTGGTGGTTCAGTGGTAAAAAATGCAGGAGACATGGGTTTGATCCCCGGGTTCGGGAAGATTCCTTTGGAGAAGGAAATGACAACCCACTCCAATAGTCTTGCCTGAGAAATCCCATGGACAGAGCATCCTGGCAGGCCACTCCATGGGGTTGCAAAAGAGGTGGACATGACTTACCAACTAAACAACAACAATAATAATTAGTGATGTGATGTTGAGCATCTTTTCATGTGCTTTTTTGGGCCATCTGTATGTATTATTTGGAGAAATATCTATTTAGGTATTCTGCTTTTTTTTGATTGTTTTGTTTTGTTTTTTGATAAAATATATATGGTTTTAAGGCACTGAGTTTGTGGTAGTTTGTTACAGCAGCCCTGGGAAATCAAACAGTATCCAATGTTGAAGAAAAGTGGTGAGAGTGGACAGAGATGCTTCTTTAAATGGAGTGCACTGATTTTTAAATAACACTCATTACAATAACAATGGAAAGGAAAGCCATCCCCTGAAGTCCCGAGATGCGTCTGATCTGCACTAAGATGGATCTGGGCCCATTTAATCCTGATGCTTGCTACTTGAGAGCTGAAGGTGTCTTAGCGGATACTTCCAGCAGAGTGGTAAGAGGTGCTGCTGTCATTTTGCTTCTCCACTAAATTAGTTTTTGATGTGACATTTACTTTGAGCATTAGGGATTCCATACTATACTACCTGAAAAATCAGGACCCCTTGTTGACTGATTTTTTGGAAAAAATTACAAGAAATTCATCTAACTTAGAAGAGTGCAGCAAGGTGGAGACATGTTGCTCAGATTTCTCTAACACTCCGGAATCCAGGTTGAATCAAATCCATCTTTAAAGCTGGCCTGTCTCAGGGCCTAGTCCTTGTTCAGTAGGACTTGTCTTGAATGAGTTTCTGAGACCATAGGAAAGTGGGTTAATCCAGGTTTAGGGTGGGTTTCCTTGAAGAATCTGTCTGTGCTCTTTCTCTCGTTCTGCCTGTCTGTGTCTCTGGTGAGATGTCACTTTGGCACTTAAGCAAACAGGAGATGCTCTGTGGATCTTTCTCTGGTTTTCTTTCTGTCCTGTGACACCAGGCTGCCACTACTACCACCTGCCAGTCTCTGCTTTCTTTTGCCTTGAGTTTCTCACTGTGCTTTTGTTACATCTTGCAGCATAGAATCATGTGCTTATTTTCCAGCTGCCATAAAGTATTTGGGGAGACAGGTAAGTAAGTGTGGACATCTAAATCTGTTACTCTCTAGGCTTAGAGGTCCCTGGAACCCATAGCTGGTGCAGACGCTTGTGGGACACCCTGCTCTGATGCAGATATAGCCCATGAGGAACTGGCCACCAAGACGGCAGATCACCCAGCGTGTCCTGCAGTGCTTTGTACAGGGACACCCTGGTTCTGCCCTAAGTGTGGAGTGAGGCTCTCAGACCCGCAACATGCAGGCCTTTGGGGAAGGGAGATGCTATTTTGGAATGAATGGTTTACACTTATTCCCTCACTTCCAAATGTAGCTGAAGAAGCAGCGGGCAGCCCTGAGAAGTGCATGCTGGGTGAACGTGCATCTCCTGGCCTTGATGTGATAGAGGCGGGCGTACCACAGAGGCTCTTTCTCACCGCTGACTCCTTGTGAAAGATGAGTCAAGGTACTGGGGCCTCCAGGAGTGCATTTCCTGCCCTTAGAATTAGGTTATTAAGGTTTCCGAGAACTGGGGTCTGTCTTTGGATTGTTTCTGCACATTGAATGTTGGCTGGCAGCCTCCTCTCCCCTCCAGTCTGGGCTCTCCTATGTAACCTGAAGTTTCCCCCGTGTCCCTGTCATGATGGTAATTCTCTGGTCTTTCCTATCTCTCTTCTCTGTGGTGAATCCCCCTGCTTCAGTTCTTCACTGCTGCATAACAAATATCCCAAAGCTGAGTCCTGTGAAACAACAGCTATGCTTGGCTCGGCACCCTGCAGGTTTGGGACCGCTTGGCCAAGAGGGTGTGTCCTCTCGGGACTCCTCAGGCGGTAGTGGTCACTGTAGCTTGGTCATCTCCACGTCCCCATCCCCACATCTGGAGGCTGATGCTGGCTTTCAGCTGAGACTTCTTTCTGCTGGTGCTATCTGCCAAGACCTGTGGCCTCCTTGTGTGGCCTGGGCCTCCTCAGAGCACAGTGGCAGGGGTCCACAGGGACAGCCTGCAGAAGAGCCAGCTGTCACCTCTCATGACCTGACCTCAGAAGACACATGGCACCACTTCCACCCCGTCCGGCATCTCAGATGCAAGTCACATGTTTGAGCTGAGGGGAATGGGGTTTGGGGATGGGGTTTCCATCTTTTGTTTGCAGTCATGTCTAGAATTTTTGGACATGTTCTAAAATTTCCACAAAGTCCTTTAGGGATTGTCTGGGTTTTCTGGGAGGCTGCTGTAATGAAGTACCACAGACTGGGTGGCTTAAACAACAGGAATCTGTTCTCTCCTGGTTCCAGGGCCCGCAGTCTGACTCCAGGGTGTCGGCTGGGCTGCTTCCTTCTCCGGGGCTCAGTGCAGAATCTCTTTCAGCCTCTGGTGATCCTGGCAGCCCTTGGTGGCCCTTGGCTTGCAGCTGCGTCACTCTGGTCTCTTCCCTGTCTTTATTCGGCCTTCTTTGTGCATCTGTGTTCAACATTCCTCTTCTTCCAAGGACACCCGTCATTGTCATTAGGGTCCTAGCTTCAAGGTGGCAGGAAGTGTGATCTCCCTAGGCAACTAGAAGGAAAGCAGAACAGAAACGTCCTCCACGACGCCCATCTGCAGTGGGGAGCCTCATGCCAGAGTGCAGAAAGGAACAGGTAAGAGACACAGGATGCTCAGGACTTTCCTCCTCCCAAAGTTCTGTTGGGCCAGGTGACCTCTTCTGGCCCAGCACACAGTGCATCTTTCATGGCCTTGCAGTGAGCGACGTGAGTGACGTGTGTCTAAGTCTTCACCTACAGAATGCCAGAGCAGAAGTGATACGTAAGCTCAAAGGAACATGGTCACCTCAGGTGGACAGGGGTGCCGTGGGGTACCCACAAAGTATGCTCTTTGGACTGGTCCGTAACTGCTACACCCAGGAAGAGCGGAGTTAATTCCAGAATGCAGAGCAAGTGCATCGCCAAGCACATTGTTTCATTCAGGGAAGGCTTTCTTTGTAAAATAAGACTCTCCGCGGTGCACGTGTCTTAACTAGTTTCAGCAGGGTACTCCTACTGCAGGGGATGGTAGAAAATGACCCAGGACAAACCTGGTCCCATGGGCCTGCTCCTCTGGGAACTGCTGTGGGAGGGAGAAACGAACTTCCTGTCCCTAGGCCCCTTGGTGTTAGGTCTGCTTGTGACAGCACTATGGCCCTTCCTCTCACTGACACATGTCAATCAGCATCTCACAAATGAACAAATGATCACTCAGCTTCTCTCACTCCTGAGTTACACATTCAAACAAGGGTTCTTCCAACTTTAAGACTTTGGCAATACTCCAAGATAAATAAGAGGGTGGACTTAAAAAAAAAAAAAGCTTCCAAATTGCTAAGAAACTTGATCCTGACTGTTATCAACACACAAAAGAAGATGATAATTATGTGACTAGATGGAGGTGGCCCATGAGGCTATAGTAATCTTATTGTAACATACAAATGCATCAAACCATTTGTGCACCTCGAACTTACACAATGTTATATGTTGATTAAGTGCTGTGCTGTCACTTCAGTGGTGTCTGACTCTTTGTGACCCCATGGACTGTAGCCCACCAGGTTCCGCTGTCCATCAGATTCTCCAGGCAGGAATAATGGAGTGGGTTGCTAAGCCCTTCTCCAGAGGATCTTCCTGACCCAGGGATAGAACCTGTGTCTCTTATGTCTCCTGCATTGGCAGGGGGCTTCTTTACTGCGAGCACCACCTGGGAAGCCCATATATTGATTATATCTCAATTTTATTTTATTTTTTTTAAAGAAGAAGAGAGGTGGGCTCTGGGGTCAGAAGGCAGGGCTCCATCCTGATTACTTTCTGGGACCCTGGACATATTTACGAGCCTCAGCTTCCCCCATTGATTGGCTTGGTAATGCTAGGAATGCTACCTTTTTGGGCTCTTATGAAGATGAAGTGAGAGTCTGAATGTAAAATGGTCAGCACAGCACCTGACACAGAAGTGCTCAGCTGACGTTACTATTTCTATTACTGCTACTGTGAATGGCATTAGGAAAGGAAACGTCATAGAAGGACCTCCTTGACTCAGAGAGAGCATATTCCGGTCGGACTCAGGTGAACAACTGCACACCTTTTAGGAGGATGTGATGCGCACGCTCTCAACGATGTGACTTTCCAGGACTTAGTCCAGTCGCACACACCCTGTGAGGCCATTCACAGTGGACAAAATCCGAGGTCCAGGTGCTCCCCACAGAGGAGGGGAGGCCGGGGACCCTGCCACCAGCCCACCCGCTCGGCTCCGCAGTTCACAGGCGGAGCAGAGGCTGTGCCCCTGACTGGCCCTTCAAGGAGACCTTGCTGCTGGGGTGGGGGCTGGAGCTAAGCACTGGTGGAGGCTGGAGCCCTGAATGTGGTTAACTCAAGATAAGATCTGCTCAGCTCTTCCTGGAGTGCTGCCCCATTTTCACAAAAATGACTTGGAATGTACAATTTTAAATTTATCTCCTATCTTTTCTGCCTTTCCCAGATCTAGGCTGTTGGGTCACTACGTCCTGGGTCCTGCTTGGGTGGCAGTGTCACCACCTAGGAGGCTCCATGTGCTGGCTAGACCCCAGGCTTGGGACCACCAGGATTAAGCTGAAGGTGGTGGCCGTGGAGGTCTCCTGGAAGGTTGTGGCTAGGCCTTGGTGTTCCCCCACCTTTATTTCTGTCTCAGCCTTGGTGAGTTCAAATATGTCTGTGGGTATCAGAGTATAAACTGGTGCTTGCCAACGTGCTTCTGAAATTTTGAGTGAATGCTGCTGTCTGACATTGTATGTGTGTATGCATGCATGCCAAGTGGCTTCTGTCGTGTCTAACTCTTTGTGACCCTATGGACCGTAGCCCTCCAGTCTCCTCTGTGCATGGAATTCTTCAGGCAAAAATACTGGAGTGGGTTGTCATGCCTTCTTCCAGGGGATCTTCCTGACCCAGGTCTCAAACTTGCAGCTCTTATGTCTCCTGCATTGGCAGGTGGGTTCTTTACCTCCAGTGCCACCTGGGAAACCTGTATATGTGTATATTCAGATTCAAATTATGGGAAATACTCTCTAAAGATCACACCCCTTGTGTTAAGGGGAGAATTCCTAAATAAGTCAGATGATCCAGGGCAGAGGGAACCTTTGTTGAAAGCTTCTGGGATTTAAGAAATGATCAAGAAGATGCTAGTCTGGTGCTCTGTTTTTAACATCCATAAAGTCTGCAAAATGTCCAGCCTGACCCCGACTTTGTTGGTTGAGCTGTGGGGTGGTCAGGCCGCTAGCCCCTGCCCTGTCAGGGAGGGGTGGGAAGGGGAGTGGACAGCTGGCCTCAGCCTCAGATTGTCCCCTGGGTGTGACCTGAGCAGCTGTCACAGAAGCAGGCTGCCAGGGGTCACCGTGTTACGTCTGCTTAGTTTGGTCTAATTTTCAGCAATAAAATTTCCGCCAGAGCATGTGCTGCATGTGGGGTGAGGGGGGATGGGTGGTGGTGACATCTGTGTCCGGCGAGCCAGGCCAGACCGGCTCTGCCTCCTCTCTATCCAGATACATTCTCTGTACGAGCCTCACACTGCAGACAGGCGCTGGCGCTCAGGCTGGCCTCCAAGCTAGCTAGCTGAGCCCATGTGAATTGAGGTTTGCGATCCTGACCCCATGGGAGGGAGAGGCTCCGTCCATGCGTGGTGTTCAGTGTGCAGAGTCCCTCCCAGGCTTTCCTGGGCCTGCTGGCTACTGGCTGCATGAGGGCAGTGGCCACCAAGATGGACCCAGCGCCAGGGGGTGGGCGGTCCATCACCCTGCAGAGCAGTCTTATGCTTGCCTGCATGGCCCCTCTGCCACCTACTATTAGCTTGAGGGAAGCTCAAAAGCCCAGTCATTCAGTCATGTCTGACTCTTTGCAACCCCATGGACTGTAGCCTGCCAGGCTTCTCTGTCCATGGGATTTTTCAGCCAAGAATAGTGGAATGAGTTGCCATTTCCTTTTCCAAGGGAAACATCCCTAAAATTCATTTCATTCCTTGTCACTGCTTTTGGAGAACTCCGCTCCACCCTCCAGACTCCAGCTTCCATGGGGAGTGTGTCACAGCTGTGGTCATCTCCCTTATTACAGTGCCTCCCGAACTGGAGTTGCATCAGATTCCCTTGGAGGGTTTGTTGGGGTTAAGGTTAGAGTAACACATTACTAGCAAAGTGATGCTCAAAATTCTCCAAGCCAGGCTTCAACAGTACGTGAACCACAAACTTCCAGAAAGCTGGTTTTAGAAAAGGCAGAGGAACCAGATATCAAATTGCCAACATCTGTTGGATCATCAAAAAAGCAAGAGAGTTCCAGAAAAACATCTACTTCTGCTTTATTGAGTGTGTCAAAGCCTTTGACTGTATGGATCACAACAAACTGTGGAAAATTCTCCAAGAGACGGGAATACCATACTACCTGACCTGCCTCCTGAGAAATCTGTATGCAAGTCAAAAAGCAACAGTTAGAACTGGACATGGAACAACAGGTTGGTTCCAAATCGGGAAAGGAGTACGTCAAGGCTGTATACTGTCACCCTGCTTATTTAACTTATATGTAGAGTACATCATGTGAAATGCTGGGCTGGAAGAAGCACAAGCTGGAATCAAGATTGCTGGGAGAAATATCAATTACCTCAGATATGCAGATTACACCGCCCTTATGGCAGAAATTGAAGAAGAACTAAAGAACCTCTTGATGAAAGTGAAAGAGGAGAGTGAAAAAGCTGGCTTAAAACTCAACATTCTAAAAACTAAGATCATGGTATTGGGTCCCATCCCTTCATGGCAAATAGATGGGGAAACAATGGAAAAAGTGAGAGATTTTATTTTTTGGGGCTCCAAAATCACTACAGGTGGTGACTGCAGCCATGAAATTAAAAGATGCGTACTCCTTGGAAGAAAAGCTATGACCAACCTAGACAGCGTATTAAAAAGCAGAGACATTACTTTGCCAACAAAGGTCCATCTAGTCAAAGCTATGGTTTTTTTCAGTGGTCGTGTATGGATGTGAGAGTTGGACTATAAAGAAAGCTGAGCACTGAATAATTGATGCTTTTGCACTGTGGTGTTGGAGAAGACTCTTGAGAGTCCCTTGGACTGCAAGGAGATCCAACCAGTCAATCCTAAAGGAAATCAGTCCTGAATATTCATTGGAAGGACTGATGCTGAAGCTGAAACTCCAATACTTTGGCCACCTGATGGGAAGAACTGACTCCTTGGAAAAAACCTTGATGTGGGAAAGATTGAAGGCAGGAGAAGGGGACGAAGAGGATGAGATGGTTGGATGGCATCACTGACTCCATGGACATGAGTTTGAATAAGGTCTGGGAGTTGGTGATGGACAGGGAAGCCTGGCGTGCTGCAGTCCATGGGGTAGCAAAGAGTCTGACATGACTCAGTGACTGAACTGAATTGAACTGAACAGATTACCCTGTCCATGCCCAGTGTTTCTGATTCAGGAGGTCAAGGTGGGGCTGAGAATTCGCATTTGAAGCAGGTTCCCAGGTGATGGGGGTGGGGAGGACACCTGGGCACAAACCCCTCCTGGTGTCAGGGCTGTGAGACAGATTAGTGTTGCAACCCCACCCCGTGTCCCATGGAACCCTGGCTTTATGGTCCATGACAAAGGGTTTGTGGTTAAATAAATGTGGCATTGTGGCAGGTCCACATCTCTCAGACATTCCAGATACACTGAAGTGATGTGAAGTGAAAATCGCTCAGTTGTGTCCAACTCTTTGCGACCCTATGAACTATACAGTCCACGGAATTCTCCACATCAGAATACTGGAGTGGGTAGCCTTTCCCTTCTCCAGGGGATCTTCCCAACCCAGGGGTCAAACTCAGGTCTCCTGCATTGCACGCAGATTCTTTACCAGCTGAGCCACTAGGGAAGCCTAGATACACTGTGATGGGAAAAAAGTTTTTTTTTTTTCTTCTGATTTATTTGTTTTATTGATGCCTGGATGCTCAGTCCTTGACTGGGTACTCCCAGAGAGGGTACAGCGGCTCCTTCTGCTGCTGCTTCTTGGTCTTCAGGTTCTCTCCATGTGTGTTCAGTCAGCAGCGTGTTTTCTTGGGCCGTGGATCCAGGGGCTTGTACTTCTTGCCCTTATAGAATTTCCCGAGGTTCTCTTTCCGAGTCTGGTTAATGACAGTACATGGGTGATGGGCTTATGAACAACTCGGATCTTGGAGAGTTTGGAAGCCACGCTGCCTGTCACTTTAGCCACATGCCGCTGGGACAGCTTCACTTTCAGCTCCTCCTCCAGCTCCTCCTCCTTCTTGCCGTGAAGGTTTCCTGCCTTAATCTTGGCCATGGCTGTACAGTCTGCCTCTGCTGCCTTCTCAGAGGGAAGGAAGGGGTAAAAGCTTGGATGAATCCTGCAGGGCGGCACCAAGCTTCCTTTCACCCTACATTCCCCAAAGCTATTTACATACGGGACACGTCTCTTGCACCATTCCTTCTACCTGGAGTAGGGGGTCCATCAGGCATTAGTTTGAGAAATGGATCCAGAGCTTTATTTGTCTCCTGAGATTCTGTGTAGTCTGAAGGTGGGACAGAGCCCCTCACCCTCCATTCATGACGTGTCCCCTGCTTTACCTGCCAGGATGAATCTGACTTTGTGAGGCTGTGTTTGGGGGAGACATATGGGCTGTTCCTGGGCACCTTCCAGGTTCTTCCTCACCTCCTCCCATGTTGCCTCCTTGACTTTGGGGGGCTCCTGATGGGGGTTGCAGGAAGAGGGAGGCGGTGGTGATCAGCAGGGTTGGGGGTGCTCGGTAAAGTTTCAGGGCCCCCTGGACTGTGGACTTGTGGTGGGCAGAGCCTGTGCTCTGTCCAGCCCCAGCCCCAGTCCACTGCCTTGAGTATAGAGCGTGCCCACTAATGATTATGGCCAATGATCCTGCCTGCCCATCCTCCTCCGGGTTAAAGCAGAGCTGGCCTTTGTGGAGACCAGTGAGGACTGCTCCGGGGCATATGGATCTTAGGAAATGCTTCCTGACCCTGCACACTGCCTGTGGAAACCCTGTCAGCGGTGGGACTCAGGGGCCTGGTGTTCTCCCGCCATGAAAGCTGGGCGGGCCTCTGGGCTTGGCGCTGACCAGCACCCTGGACCACACGGTTCCCAGCGCTGGGGAGGGCAGTAGCCCCGCAGCGGACAGTCAGACTTTCTCAGAGTCCTGCTCTCAGCAGCCTCCTGGACAGGCCATTCTCTGTACCCCCCAGGGTTTCTGGGTTATCGGGGACCCCAAATGGGGTTGTGCTTCTGAAGTTGACAGGGTCCTCCAGACTGCCTGGCAGAGCACTGGATTGGGGGGCGGTGGTCTATAGTTGGGCTGGTGTGCTTTGTGTTGCAACAACCATCTCTTTGTCTCTCTGTCTCTGTCTCTCTCTCTCACACACGATTGTACACATGGTCACTCAGGCTGGTCTCGTGCCCTGGAGAGCATGTGTGGGGGTGGCCGTGGATGATCAGGCCACTGGGTTTTCCCCTCCAGCAATGACTGGGGCAGGATGGCTTTGCAGGAGGAGAGGGCTCCCTGTGGCCTGGGGCCTGCTGGCTGGCTGGGGCCTGCTGTCAATGTAGCCACTTCTCCTGCCCCCACTGATATCTTCGCTGGTGAAATGACAAGGCCTGAGGCCCCCAGGGAACAAACACATCTGGTTCTGTTATCAAACGCACTGTGCTGGGTGGAAAATTCCTTTTGTTTTTCAAGGAATCCTAAGATAATGTGACCCATACCTATAATATGTTGAGGCTAGGTTTTTTTTGGGATGGTCTGAATATAGTTCAGAAATTGGTACCTTTTGGAAGCACATGTGTGACAAGCTGAGCAGGATCTGAAAAACATAGGGCCCAATTGTACAGATTCTAGTCCCCCTTTTTGGTCTTAGGTGATTCAAAGTCTGATTCATTCAAGGGCGGAACATCCCCAATCATCAGCTCCTTTTACTGATACAGGGAAATGCTGTGCATATTTTCTGAGATAAGCTGGGTGGATTTTGTCACATTTATGATCATATATCATGCGTTCTCTCTCTCCTCCCCTTTTAGAATTCCTTCCTTTTTCCATTCACAAACTTAGAAACTGTCTTGCAGCTTTGGAGAGGCTGGCCCTGGGCTGGGCGTGGCAGGTCCCTCACCTTCCTGTGGCCCAGAGGGGCCATCTCCTCACCTATCTCTCCTTGTATCTTCTTTATTCCCCTTTCCTGGGTCTGGTCTATGTCATCACCTATGATCTCCAAGTCTGAGAAGCAGAGATCCCTGTCTTTTTGGCACAGAGGGAATTCCTTTCCCATCTGAAATGAAGCAGACACTTCCTTTCACTCGTCTAGTGCCTTTTCTCATGGGGACAGTGTGTGGGGATGTGATCCGAGGTTGTGTGAAGATCAAAGGGCAACCATATCATCCTTGTGATGGAGGCATTACCAACAGGGAAGGAAGGACGCTTCCCTCCCCTGCAGCGGAGCGTCCTGACTTGGACTGTGCCAAGTCTCACCAAGCAGTGTGAGAGGGGAGGGGTAGGTTCAGGAGGAGTAGGTGTGCGTACTCAGTCGTGTCTGTTTCTTTGCAATCCCATAGACTATAGCCCGCCAGGCTCCTCTGTCCATGGGAATTCTCCAAGCAAGAGTACTGGAGTGGGTAGCCATTCCCTTCTCCAGGGGATCTTCCCAACCCAGGGATCGAACCTGTGTCTCCTGCATTGGCAGGTGGATTCTTTACTGCTGAGCCATCTGGGAACCCTTAGGAGGAGCAGAGGTGACCTCAAAATATGCTCAGAGTTGGGGGACAGCAGAGGCTGCTGGACTGAGTGGGGAGACGGTGGCGGAGCAGCAGGAGCTGGAGCCCGGCCCCAGGCCAGCGTCTGCTCTTTGTCCCCCTCGGTGACAACTTTGAAGGTCTCTTCCTCATTTGTTTTCATTTCCTGGGGGCAGCGTGTGTGTTTTTCTCCCATGGGGAAGAGTCTTCAGGTGGGACTGCTGAAGGTAGGTACAGGTTAAATAGATTATCTTGGAAAAGAGGGGCCAGCCTCTGCAGGGATTCAGGACAAAGGGAGGAGCTGAACTCCTGTTCAGACCCTCGGGGTTGAGTCACCTGTTGTGGAGGCTGAAAGCAACCTAGAGAAGGAGCGGTTCCCAGTCCCTTTGACCAGAAACCATGCCTGTCCTGCTGCAGACTTCCCTGGAAAAAATGAAAATACACCACCCAGGCTCCATTCTGGGCTATTAACATTTAATGTTAAAGTTTAATGGGGGGATTCCCTGGTGGTCCAGTGGTTGGGACTCTGTGCTTCCAATGCAAGGGGCCGACAGGGTTCAATCCCTATTTGGGGAGCTAAGATCCTTCATGGAGTGCTCCCCCAAATAGATTAATAAAGTTTAATGGGGGGAGGAGGGGTCCAGAGGAACTAGTCCTATCTATCCAAACACCACGGGAGGGATGTGAATGTATGATCCCTAACCACTGTCCTCAGGTCCAAGAGCTTGGATTTGCTGCTGAGTCAGCAGAACGTCCTCATTTGCACTAGTTACTGTGCTATCTAAACTTCTGAATGACCCTCAACATCTCCCTGCAGAGCACTCATTAACCGGGAAGTGTAAAACAGTGACTTAACATTGGAGAATCCTGGCCAACTCCACCTTGACCAAACAACCACCAATATGGGACCAAGAATAGGAACAGACCAATGCAAGCACGTGCTGACACCTGCCCGGCGGAAGACATGACATCACTACTTGCAGCCTTTGAAGTGTGCCGGGGTCCAGCCCCGGCTGATCCAGGGTATACGAAGGAGAGACGGAGTAGGCGAAGATCAGGAAACAATTGCTTAATTAAACGTTAATTAAGGATATAAAGAGTAATAGAATAAGGATAGCTCAGTGAGGAAATTCAGTGGAGAAAAGAGGCTGAATAATTCAGCCAGAAGGTAAGAGAAAGAACGACATGGGGAGACCAAGTTTCGGTGAACAAGGCCCGCACTTTATTTTCCAAAGTAGTTTTTATACCTTAAGTTATGTATAGAGGATAATGGGGGAAGGGGTAGAGTCATGCAGCAAGCCAGGCTTTCTTCCTGCAATTTTATCATATGCAAAAGCTTAGGTGATTTGCATCATCTTCTGGCCCGGAGGCCTGTTAACATTTTAAGACCCTTTCTTCAGAAAACTTAGTTTTCTCTAAAGGTGATTGGTCAGGAGCCACCCTCCAAAAGCATTAGATAAAGTTGCATTCCTACAGAGCAAAGGTGTGGTGGGCTATAACAAGAAAAAGAATTAACTCAAGGGTCCCAGGTTACAAACATTAAAGCTACTACTTACACCAATTATATTAATCAGTACACTGCCAGGGACACAGCAGGTAAGGGATATGGAAACTTAGCAGCGAACATTGGCCCAACAAGTGAAAATCCCTTCACCAATACAATTTCTAATCAATCTTTTAACTACTCAAAAGAATCTGTGTTTAGACAGTTTAGAACATCTCCTGCCTCTCACAGTTGGGAGGCTCTGAACAATCACATGTGGCCAGAAAAACCTATTCAGGCAGGCTAGAGGATTTCCAAAGGAGTTTGTAGGTTGAAACACTGTCACCCAGGAATTATTAACTGGGGCCATAAGCTAACTCTTTTTTCAGAGAGGTAGTGGGGGACAGCCCCCCGTAAAGTCAGAGGTGTAGTGAAAGCACAAAGCAGAAAGTAGGCAGACTCTGGTTTTGGGGGTAGATGGGGGACTCCTGAGGCTCTATCCCGCCTTTGCGTATGCCGAGCCTCCTTCCTCATGACCTTTGCCACGGGCGGAGTTCCTCATGCTGGCTCCCGGCAGTGATAGAATTCCAGTTGAGCTATTCCAGATCCTGAAAGATGATGCTGTGGAAAGTGCTGCACTCAATATGCAGTATGCAATATGCACTCAATATGCAATATGCCGGCTCCCGGCAGAAGTGAATTATGAGGGAGTATCAGATAAACCTTAGAGGCTGAATTCTTCAGATGTCAGTGTCAAAAAAAAGTCCTTGGCACTAAACAGACTCAGGAATGATTTCGGATTAAAGGAGACTGAAGAGCTGTGACAAGCAACTGTGCCGAGGTCCTGGGCTTCCTTTGTCATGCAGGACATCGTGGAGGCGATCAACAGAATCGCAGAATCATACTGTGGTCTGTATATTGGACAGTAGCTTCAAGTCTACCAATGTTAGTAACAGTTTTCTGATTTTGATTATTTTGCTGTGGTTTATGAAATCAGGGCAATATCTTTGTAGGAAATATTGACATATATAGTGGTAAAGAGACAGTGAGCCTGAGGCTTACTCTCAAGTGGTTCAGAAAAATATAATTGAGGAAGAGTTAAAAGGATAAAACAAATGTAGTGAAATGGGGGAGCCAGCTGAAGGACACACAAGAATACTTTGTTCTACTATGCTTGTAACTATCCTGTGTCTGAAGTTTGGTCAAAATTTTAAACATTTAAAAAGATTTCTAAAACACAGTGGCTGAAGACAGCTTATGTCTCTCTCTAGGACACCAGTCTGGTCTACATGGTCAGGTGGGGACCCGGGATTGCCCCTATGCCACCCTCTTACCACTTGCACCACAACCACAGGAAGGAAAAAAAAAAAAAAACACTTGAAGCAGAAAGAAAGCAATTCCTGTTTGGGCACATGACATGCAAGTCCACACTCCATTGGCTGGAGCTGGATCAGGTGACCAAGCTGTGTTGTGCTGCGCTGTGCTCGGTCGCTTCAGTCACATCTGACTCTTTGTGACCCCATGGATCGTGGCCTGCCAGGCTCCTCTGCCCATGGGATTTTCCTGGCAAGAATACTGAAGCAGGTCTCCATGCCCTCCTCCAGGAGATCTTCCTGACCCAAGGATCAAACCTGCCTTTCCTGTGTCTCCTGCACTGCAGGAGAATTCTTTACTGCTGAGTCACTGGGGATGCCCTAGGGAGATCAGAAATTTGGCGTCCACAAGGGAGATCTTGTGCAAAGGAGAGACGCTATTCCATGGAATAGGGGGGAGCAGAGTTGAGGGGACTAGCTGTCTTCCCTTTTCTTTAATTCAGAGGACGTTTGGCAAATGGCCATGGCCCTGGTGAGTCTTGAGGTTGTCCATCCAGTTCAGAGGTCCCACACCTCACTGCTCAACAGTGGCGTCTGCTGGGTGCCTCAAACATCCCAAACACATTGAGTCCACAACAGCTCCTCCTCGCCCGCTGTGGTCTTCCCGTCCTCCCTGTGCTGCCCCGCCCACCTCTCAGAGCCCTCCTGGTGTTCCTGCTGTCTAGAAGGTGGGTACATACCCCCACACTCCACACATCCCTCTTGACCTGATTCACATGCATCACTCTTGGCCAGTGTCTCCAGCAGCGCATTGCGTAGCTCTATGCCATGGGCGACACTCTATGTCATGATCTTGCTACAATGTGGGTGCTCAGTTTGGAGGGCTGGGCAGGGCCTGAGACTCTGCACTCTGACAAACTCCTGAGGGAAGCTGATGCTGCAGGTCTCGGGTGGAACTGAGCCCCTTGGAGATGAAGGAACTGGCACTGCTATTACCCCAAGAGTACAATCACGGATGGAGGTGGATGGATCGGGGTGCACTAGCCTGTGGAGCTACACTTGTCTGAGATGGATGTCTTGTGGGGGTACTGTCCCGGTTCAAAAATGGCAGTATTTTGGAGAACATTGCCTCCAAGTCCCTTCAAGTTTGTTTGCCTATGAGTTGGTGAGAAAAAAAAAAAAGAAAACCCATATATTCCATGTCATGTGGCTGATGAGGGAAGTTTAGAACACTGAAGGACCTGGGGAGATTCAGAGCATTTCTTTTTTTATATACAATTTTTATGTATTTATTTTTGGTTGCATTAGGTCTTTGTTGCTTTGCGAGAGCTTTCTCTAGTCTGCAGTGAGCCGGGGCTGCTCTTTGTTGTTTGCATGGGTTTCCCACTGCAGCAGCTTTTCTTGTGGAGCACGGGCTCCAGGAAACGTGGGCTCAGCAGTTGTGGTGCATGGGCTTAGTTGCTCCGCTGCACATGGGATCTTTTCGGACCAGGGATCAAACCCTGTCCCCTGAACTGGCAGGTGAATTCCTATCCGCTGCGCCACCAGGCTAGTCCAGAGCATTTCTAATTTCAAAGGAAAACAATGTATGAGCCATTGAGATTCCTCCCCGCTCAGCTAAGTGCTGTCTGGGCTGTGTCTCAGAGTAGCTGTCTAGCAGGAAGCCCAGGTCCTACTCAACATGCAGTGGTGTAAACTGGAGGTTTGCATGAGGTCTGGTAGAGGGCAGCCATAATCCCAGCTCTGTGATTTGCTTTGTCATCTTGGACACGCCATTAGCCTCCCGGAATCTCGGTTTTACTGCCTGTAAAGTGGGCGGGAGTATTACAGCTGACACAGTGTTCTCAGTGGTTGGTTCTGGTCTTCCTGTTGCTGGCATGTCTCTGGATTCACAACATGCATCTCTACTGGTAGCAAACGCTACAGGAGCATCCTCTAGACCTGACTGACTTCTTAGAGGTTGCCCACTGATGGGGCTGAGAATTCTTCAAATTGACAGAAGTGTGCGACTAGTGCCTTCAAGCTTCATAGAAACAGGAAAGGTTTAGTGAAAGTGAAAGTCGCTCAGTCGTGTCGGACTCTTTGCGACTCCATGGACTGTAGAGTCCAGGGAATTCTCTAGGGCAGAATACTGGAGTGGGTAGCCTTTGCTTTCTCCAGGGGATCTTCCCAACCCAGGGATCAAACCCAGGTCCCCCGTATTGCAGGCGGATTTTTTTTTTTTTTTTTTTACCAGCTGAGCCACAAGGGAAGCCCCACATGGGAAGGGAAAGGTTTAGATCAAGGCGTAAATAGGTTGCTTTTCAGAGCTGGAAGCCATATTCTCCTTGACCACAAGATGGCGCACGCAATCATTAACTCCACCACGGG
>NW_011494781.1:1205794-1205961 GCF_000754665.1 Bison bison bison | reverse complement strand
GGCGATGTTGGTTAGGGGCTCCTGCTGCTGCTGCTGCTGCTGCTGCGTCGCTTCAGTCGTGTCCGACTCTGTGCAACCCCATAGACGGCAGCCCTCCAGGCTCCCCCGTCCCTGGGATTCTCCAGGCAAGAACACTGGAGTGGGTTGCCATTTCCTTCTCCAGTGCA
>NW_011494781.1:1202803-1205694 GCF_000754665.1 Bison bison bison | reverse complement strand
GGTTGCCATTTCCTTCTCCAGTGCATGAAAGTGAAAAGTGAAAGTGAAGTCGCTCAGTCGTGTCCGACTCTTCGCGACCCCATGGACTGCAGCCTACCAGGCTCCTCCGTCCATGGGATTTTCCAGGCAGAAGTACTGGAGTGGGGTGCCATTGCCTACAGCGAACCAAATATTTTTTGGAAATCCTCTTTTCATTAAATGATTTCCTTATCCTTGGTGGACCAAGTGGTTTCCCCCAAAGGCTCTAGAAGAAGTTTTACAGACCCCTCTCGATGAGGACTAGGCACTCCGGAGCTGGCCGATCTGGGTTCATAGCCTATTTTTGCCACTTCCTGGCTATGTGATCTCAGGCAAGTTGCT
The DNA here is from genome assembly GCF_000754665.1 of Bison bison bison. Classification (NCBI taxonomy): domain Eukaryota; kingdom Metazoa; phylum Chordata; class Mammalia; order Artiodactyla; family Bovidae; genus Bison; species Bison bison. The sequence goes on along the minus strand of NW_011494781.1, from coordinate 1,205,334 downwards.
TAACCTCTCTGTGTTCTTCAACTGACAGTGGTGACAACGGTGCCTCCCTAACAGGGTCACAGCGAGTTTTAAATGATGTTTTCAAAGTGATTGGAATAGTGCCTGGCATATAGCAAGTCCTAGAAAAGTCTGGCAAATAAAATCTTAATACTAACACTAAAACTAATTTTAATACAATACTAATACTAATAGCATACTGCCACACTCCTTTTCCAATAAATGAAATTTAACACTGGAAATTTGAATTGAACCTACAAGAGTAAAAAGAAAAAAGAATAGATTGAGTACATACACTTAAATGTTTTGAATTTTTAGAATTGCTGATATACTATGTAAACAATGGAAACAATTTTTATAATTTACTGTCGTCATTCCATTCTGGAAAGGAGACATTTTTGCCAGAAAAGAAGTGAAAGAATTTTATCCATTGCTAGTTGCTAAAATGCACATCTTGGCGAGTTGCCTATCTGTGGAGACGTACGTGCCTAGGTGTTTGGCTGCTGGCCCCTCCTGCGTGCCTCCAGTGTGTGGCCTGATTCCGTCCCAGTCATTCCAGAGTTAATCTCCAAGTGCAAGATCACCATTTTCACTCAGCTGGGAACAGACCTGGGTCAACTGCCAAGAGGAGCAGCCTGGGAGTCAAAGGTCTCGCTCCTGCCCATCTCTTCCTATAAGCATGACCCTGCAGACAGCTAACTTCTTGATCTGTTACCATATGGTCAGAAATTGCTCAGAATAATGCCTGAAGCAGGAGTCAGGTTGATGATGTCTGGCACTGAGATAATTATCCATGAGAAGTTTGAATCTGTATTACATAAAATCAAATTGCAGAAAAGCATAATGAAGAAAATAAAAATCATCTATAATCTCATTACTTTGAGATATAACCACTGTTTCTATTTTGACTTTTTGTACAATTACGGTCATGTGTACTAAATGTTTGTGCACAATAAGAAGCACATGAGTCTATCTTGCTATTCTGCATTACATTTATCATGCAATGAAATACTCTTCAAAGCACTTATTTATGGTCTTGTATTGTCTACTCTATGGCTACATCATGTGAGAGTTGGACCATAAAGAAAGCTGAATGCCCAAGAATTGATGCTTTTGAGCTGTGGTGTTGGAGAAGACTCTTGAGAGTCCCTTGGACTGCAAGGAGATCCAACCAGTCCATCCTAAAGGAAATCAGTCCTGGGTGTTCATTGGAAGGACTGATATTGAAGCTGAAACTCCAGTACTTTGGCCAGCAGATGAAAAGAACTGACTCACTGGAAAAGACCCTGATGCTGGGAAAGATTGAGGGCAGCAGGAGAAGGGGATGACAGAGGATGAGATGGCTGGATGGCATCACTGACTCGATGGACATGAGTTTGAGTAAGCTCCAGGAGTTGGTGATGGACAGGGAAGCCTGGCGTGCTGCAGTCCATGGGGTAACAAAGAGTCACACACAATTGAGTGACTGAGTTAAACACCATGATTTAGCACTTACCCCCTATTTGGCTTCTGATGTGCACTATTTGAAGAAATATTGCAACAAACATTTCCTTGTAATATACACTTCTGAGGGCTTTCCTGCTGACTTAGTAAAGAATCTGCCTGCAATGCGGGAGACCCAGCTTTGATTTCTGGGTCTGGAAGATCCCCTGGAGAAGGGACTGGCTACCCATTTTAGTATTCTTGCTGAAGAATCCCATGGACATAGGAGTCTGGCGGGATACAGCCCATGAGATCGCAAAGAATCAGACATGACTGAGCGCTTAATGCTAGATTTGATTTTCATACACTTCTGAATGCAGTTCTTTAGGAGAACTTAAGAAAAGCAGATGTAATGGGTTAACAAGCATGAGCTCTTTAAACCATGCACCAACTTCTTGCTTAAGATCAAAGTAAAGTAAGCAGCAAAAATGCTTTGAGCTCTGTTCTGCTAACTGCAGCCTCCAACATCTTACTGCCGTTTCTGGGAATTTACTTTAAACTGTCTCTCTGCTTGGTGCTCTGTGGTAACCTAGATGGGTGACAGGGCAGTGGGAGGGAGGTCCAAGGAGGAGGGGACATATGTACAGCTGATTCACTTCCTTGTACAGCAGAAACGAACACAACATTGTAAAGCAACTATACCCCAATTTAAAAAAAATTGTCTTTCAGAACATAAGGGAAGGCTTTCACATAGGAAGTTCTGTGGCTCTAGTAATCTATAACATGCTACATGTTATCCTCAGTCATGTCTGACCCTCTGAAACCCCATCGACTGTAGTCTGCCAGGCTTCTCTGTCCATGGGATTCTCCAGACAAGAATACTGGAGTGGGTTGCCATGCCCTTCTCCAGGGGATCTTCCTGACCCAGGGTTTGCACTTGGGTCTCCTGCATTGCAGGCAGATTCTTTACCATCTGAGCCACCAGGGAAGCCCATATGTTAATGTTTTCAGAAAGGCGACCATAGCATTCCAACTAACTGTGTACTGGTGAAATTTTACCCCAAACTCAAATGCCTACAGGGTTCAGGCAGGGGCTAAAGTACCGGCAGGTC
>NW_011494781.1:1201720-1202703 GCF_000754665.1 Bison bison bison | reverse complement strand
TCCTGTGGTATCTGGACAACGTCTAGAGTGATGTGGAAAGTGCATGCCATCCACTCTTACCTGCAGAAACAGATAGACAAGTCAAACCTGAATTTGTGAGTTGTTCTAGAACACTGCCCCCCAAACAAAACCCAAATGTGAGCCAAACAGTGACCAGGCGTGATGTGTAGAAACTCCATTTGAGGTTCATGAAGTTTGACAAAGGGCAGATCTTCCTTTCATAGAGGAGGAAACTGGAGTTCAGAGGATTTGGGCATATGGCCGAGCCTGGAAGGACCTCACATAAGCACTTTGTCAGGTTCTCAGCTAGTGTGGCTGACCTTGCTGTGGTACGTACTTCAGATCATTGCTTACTCATGATAGACAAAGTATCAAGTGCCTGAATGATCCCTCCCTCATCATTTCAGGGATTCCACTAAGCTAATGTGACTTTCTCACACACTAAGCAATTGCTCTTTCAAGAAATAATTGCTCCTTCCAGAAAGCCCTCTCCACACAGGGACTGACCACAGATGTCTGCTTGTACTATATGGGGTTTTCCCTTTCTCTGTTTCCTGTTTCCTGTCCCAGCTGTTTTCAGAAGCCTCCGCATCCATAGACCTCACATTTCATCCGGGGTAGGGGGGGCCTGTGCCACTACTGGGGCAGTGGGTGGGTCCAAGGGGGCGGTAGCACTATACTGTTCCCGTTATATGCTGAGGTGCGTTTGAGATGCTGCTGCTGGGTTTTAAGTAATAGGTTTCTGTCTTGCACCAAGATTTGGTTTCTTCTTTGAGTTAATGTGTTAGTATTGCCACTGATTCATTGCTTTTCACCCTACTATTCTTGAGTTGAATGAAGCAGGGCAAAGACTAATAGAGTTTTGCCAAGAAAATGCACTGGTCATAGCAAACGCCCTCTTCCAACAACACAAGAGAAGACTCTACACACAGACATCACCAGATGGTCAACACCGAAATCAGACTGATTATATTCTTGGCAGC
>NW_011494781.1:1200436-1200883 GCF_000754665.1 Bison bison bison | reverse complement strand
AGAGGTCGCGATTTTGGTCTCTAGGCCATGCAGGAGACGAAGGCCCTCATCTCCGCGATGACGGGGGAGGCTCGGGGTGGTTCTCGAGCGGCGGCCCCAGGGTGCGGTTTCTCACGAGGTGCGACGGCGAGGTCAGTGAGCCTCTCGTGGGGCGCCAGGGAAGTCGGGTCTCCATGCGAGTGGCGAGGGGGAGCGCGTCATTGCTCTCGAGTCATGGTAGGGGAACCTGGCCTCGAGACGTGTTGAAGAAAGTCTCTCGAGGTCTTTCTCGGGTTGAGGCAGGAAACCCAGGCTTCCCTCGACTTGTGCAGGTGACCTCAGGGGGCTTCTCATGGTGGCTCTGAGAAGTCAGGGAAACTGGAGATGGGGTGGGGGGCCTCGTCGGGACTCCACGGGGGTTTGGTGCATTGGAAGAGGGTCTCGATCTCCAGCTGAGGCAGGAACCTC
>NW_011494781.1:1195849-1200336 GCF_000754665.1 Bison bison bison | reverse complement strand
TTGGAAGGAATGATGCTAAAGCTGAAACTCCAGTACTTTGGCCACCTCATGCGAAGAGTTGACTCATTGGAAAAGACTCTGATGCTGGGAGGGATTGGGGGCAGGAGGAGAAGGGGACAACAGAGGATCAGATGGCTGGATGGCATCACTGACTCGATGGACGTGAGTCTGAGTGAGGAGTTGGTGATGGACAGGGAGGCCTGGTGTGCTGTGATTCATGGGGTCGCAAAGAGTTGGACTCAACTGAGTGACTGAACTGAACTGAACTGATTCTTGAGTTTTTGGGGAAAAACCCCCAACATCCTTCTTAAAACTCAAGAAGCCCAGAGAAGAGGTTGGACAGACGGGGTGGGGGTCAGGGGAGTGAGAGGAAAACCTGAACCATTTGGAAAGCGGCCAATGCAGACTGCTCCAAAAATCCCCTACACCGACACAGGAGACACGTCCATCAGAACCTGGGATGCAAATGACGCTCACTTGACTTGCTCACGCATCCATCACTTGATTCGCTCACGCATCCACCACTTGATTTGCTCACGCATCCATCACTTGATTTGCTCACGCATCCATCACTTGATTTGCTCACCCATCCTATAAGAAGATGGCACCTTTATTTTGCTTTTCAAACTTCAGTTTCTTCCCTAAGCTTGCAAATGCAAAGGGGACAGACAGGTAACATACATGAATAAAGTATTCAGGTATCCTCAAAGGGCCGTGGTCGTGAACAGTGACAGTGTTAGTTGTTCAGACCTGTCTGACTCTTTGCGACCCCATAGCCCCCCCACCCCCAGGCTCCTCTGTCCATGGGATTCTCCAGGCAAGAATACTGGAGTGGGTTGCCATTCCCTTCTCCAGCAGATCCTGCTGACCCAGGGATCGAACCCAGGTCTTCTGAATTGCAGGCAGATTCTTTACCATCTGAGCCACCAGCCTATGGTAAACTGAACAGCAGTGCTCAGTTCAGGGGTTCTAGTGCCCTCCTCCAGCTGACAGTTACCATGGTGATGGTGGTGGTAGGAAGATGCTGCAGGCACATGGTAGCCAAATTTTCCTCTTTTCCAAGAGAAGCTGGGCATCCAGATTTTACGTGAGAGCTGCTGATTGTTGAGAGGTGGCCATGACTTTGACTTTTCCTGAGACATCCTATAGGCCAAAGGCAGCATGAAGCTCTGAGAAACCTTTCTGTGCCTTGCGACTTGTGTGAGCTTTTCTTTGTGAGGGGAATGAACTCACTACGTAACAGAGCTTGTACATGCTTCGAAAGTAAATAATTTCAGAAACTGCAAAAGGGACTGACTCATAAAGTTTACTGCTTACTTAAAACCCACTACTTTCCATATCCAAATGGATGGTGATCTCCACCAACATTTCTCAGGAGCAAATGAGAAGTGTTAATCAATCAGTTCAGTTCAGTGACTCAGTCTTGTCCAACTCTTTGTGACACCATGGACTATAGCACACCAGGCCTCCCTGTCTATCACCAACTCTTGGAGTTTACTCAAACTCATGTCCATCCAGTCACTGGATGAGGATGAGACCATCTCATCTTCTGTCGACCCCTTCTTCTTCTGCCTTCAGTCTTTCCCAGCATCAGGGTCTTTTCCAAGGAGTCAGTTCTTCACATCAGGTGCCAAAGTACTGGAGTTTCAGCTTCAGCATCAGTCCTTCCAATGAATATTCAGGACTGATTTTCTATAGGATGGACTGGTTGGATCTCCTAGCAGCAGCCCAAGGGACTCTGAAGAGTCTTCCCCAACACCACAGTCCAAAAACATCCATTCTTCGGCGCTCAGCTTTCTTTACAGTCCAACTCTCACTCCATACATGACTACTGGAAAAACCATAGCTTTGACTAGACAGACCTTTGTTGGCAAAGTAATGTCTCTGCTTTTTAATATGCTGTCTAGGTTGGTCATAACTTTTCCTCCAAGGAGCAAGCGTCTTTTAATTTCATGGCTATAGTCACCATCTGCAGTGATTTTGGAGCCCCCCCAAAATAAAATCTGTCACTGTTTCCATTGTTTCCCCATCTATTTGCCATGAAGTGATGAGACCGGATGCCATGATCTTAGTTTTCTGTATGTTGAGTTTTAAGCCAACTTTTTCATTCTCCTCTTTCACTTTCATCAAGAGGCTCTTTAGTTCGTCTTTGCTTTCTGCCATTAGGGTGGTGTCATCTGCATATCCGAGGTGATTGATATTTCTCCTGGCAATCTTGATTCCAGCTTGTGCTTCCTCCAGCCCAGCGTTTCTCATGATGTACTCTGCATAGAAGTGAAATAAGCAGGGTGACAATATACAGCCTTGATGTACTCCTTTCCCCATTTGGAACCAGTCTGTTGTTCCATGTCCAGTTCTAACTGTTGCTTTCTGATCTGCATACAGGTTTCTCAAGAGGCAGGTCAGGTGGTCTGGTATTCCCATCTCTTTAAGAGTTTTCCACAGTTTGTTGTGATCTGCACAAAGTCTTTGGCATAGTCAATAAAGCAGAAGTAGATGTTTTTCTGGAACTCTCTTGCTTTTTTGATGATCCAAAGGAAGTTGGTAACTTGATCTCTGGTTCTTTTACCTTTTCTAAATATAGCTTGGACATCTGGAAGTTCATGGTTCACTGTTGAAGCCTGGCTTGGAGAATTTTGAGCATTACCTTCCTATGAGTGTGATGAGTGCACTGTGCGGTAGTTTGAGCATTCTTTGGCATTGCCTTTCTTTGAGATTGGAATAAAAACTGACTTTTTCCAGTCCTGTGGCCACTGCCGAGTTTTCCAAATTTGCTGGCATATTGAGTGCAGCACTTTCACAGCATCATCTTTCAGGATTTGAAATAGCTCAACTGGAATTCCATCACTTCCACTAGCTTTTTTCATAGTGATGCTTCCTAAGTAAGGCCCACTTGACTTCACATTCCAGGATGTCTGGCTCTAGGTCAGTGATCACACCACTGTGATTATTTGGGTGGTGAAGATCTTTTTTGTATAGTTCTTCTGTGTATTCTTGCCACCTCTTCTTAATATATTTTGCTTCTGTTAGATCCATACCATTTCTGTCCTTTATTGTCCCCATCTTTGCATGAAATGTTCCCTTGGTATCTCTAGTTTTCTTGAAGAGATCTTTAGTCTTTCCCATCCTATTGGTTTCCTCTATTTCTTTGCACTGATCGCTGAGGAAGGCTTTCTTATCTCCCCTTGCTATTGTTTGGAACTCTGCATTCAAATGGGTATATCTTTCCTTTTGTCCTTTGCCCTTAGTTTCTCTTCTTTTCTCAGCTATTTGTAAGGCCTCCTCCAGTTTGCCTTTTTGCATTTCATTTTCTTGGGGATGGTCTTGATACCTGCCTCCTGTACAATGTTACGAACCTCCGTCCATAGTTCTTCAGGCACTCTGTCTATCAGATCTAATCCCTTGAATCTATTTGTCACTTCCACTGTATAATCATAAGGGATTTGATTTAGGTCATACCTGAATGGTCTAGTGGTTTTCCCTACTTTCTTCAGTTTAAGTCTGAATTTGGCAATAAGGAGTTCATGAAGTGTTAATAAAAACATGGAAGCACTTCCAAAAGGTTTGTAAAGCAGAACATCTCTGAGGATGTCCCTTTAGTAATGTCACCATCACCTTCACGGTTAAGGCTCAGAGGCACATTAAGGGGTATAATCACAGGGCGCTTGGTGGACGTCACAGTCGCCTGGGACTGGGGGATGCAGCAGGCTGACATGTGGGTTGAATCAGTTTGGGGGCGCAGTGGCAACAGAATGGGACAGGCGGGCTTTAGTCAACCATCTGCTATCTCGGGGTGGGCCAGAGGAGCATCTGAAGGTTCCTGTACTGGGGTGTTGGCTTTGCCCATCCCTCTCCTGTGGTATGACAGGCAAGCTGGATATGGGCTGTCCCAGAGCCAGCAGCTTCTGCATTCGTCCAACTTGTAAGAATGGGGAGGGGGTGTCTGGTGAAGGGCCAACGTAGTCTCCAGACAAAACGTTTCTTTACTAATTGAGATGAAGCCATTTGGACTGACATAATAAACCCATGTGAAGCCATATCCAATGTCAGAAAGGCGATTTTCCTGAAATTCAATACCTTAAAAATGTGAGTGAAGTAGAATAGCCCCAGGGGGTTGTCAATCAGTCCTCTTCTTAGGGCTGGCTCAGTGCCAACTGGAAATGCTGTCTCCCACCCCTACTCCCCTCCTCTGGGGTCCGGGTGTAAGGCCTGGTGTGTAGGGAGATTTCCAGTGTTTAAAATGGGGAGGGGAAAGTAAACTCTAAGATGTCAAATAAGTCTCATTTGTGCAATGAGACATTTTCTGGGGACCTGGAACTAATACATTGAAAACATATTTAACACTTTAAAAAGAGCAATATCTAAGTTTCAACCACTTAAAAATAAATATATTTTATCCAATCAAGGCACACCATCATTGGTTCTATGAAGACCTACAAGACCTTTTAGAACTAACACCCAAAAAAGATGTCCTTTTCATAATAGGG
>NW_011494781.1:1195245-1195749 GCF_000754665.1 Bison bison bison | reverse complement strand
GTGTGGATCACAATAAACTAGTGGAAAATTACTGAAAGAGATGGGAATACCAGACCACTTGACCTGCCTGTTGAGAAATCTGTATGCAGGTCAGGAAGCAACAGTTAGAACTGGACATGGAACAACAGACTGGTTCCAAATAGGAAAAGGAGTTCGTCAAGGCTATATATTGTCACCCTGCTTATTTAACTTATATGCAGAGTGCATCATGAGAAACGCTGGGATGTTTCTGGAAGAAGCACAAGCTGGAATCAAGATTGCCAGGAGAAATATCAATAACCTCAGATATGCAGATGACACCACCCTTATGGCAGAAAGTGAGGAGGAACTAAAAAGCCTCTTGATGAAAGTGAAAGTGGAGAGTGAAAAAGTTGACTTAAAGTTCAACATTCAGAAAACGAAGATCATGGCATTTGGTCGCATCACTTCATGGGAAATAGATGGGGAAACAGTGGAAACAGTGTCAGACTTTATTTTTCTGGGCTCCAAAATCACTGCAGATGG
>NW_011494781.1:1194180-1195145 GCF_000754665.1 Bison bison bison | reverse complement strand
TAGATTTTAAGGGACTAGATCTGATAGATAGAGTGCCTGATGAACTATGGAATGAGGTTCATGACGTTGTACAGGAGACAGGGATCAAGACCATTCCCATGGAAAAGAAATGCAAAAAAGCACAATGGCTGTCTGGGGAGGCCTTACAAATAGCTGTGAAGAGAAGCGAAAAGCAAAGGAGAAAAGGAAAGATATAAGCATCTGAATGCAGAGTTCCAAAGAATAGCAAGAAGAGATAAGAAAGCCTTCCTCAGCAATCGATGCAAAGAAGTAGAGGAAAACAACAGAATGGGAAAGACTAGAGATCTCTTCAAGAAAATTAGAGATACCAAGGGAACATTTCATGCAAAGATGGGCTCGATAAAGGACAGAAATGGTATGGACCTAACAGAAGCAGAAGATATTAAGAAGAGGTGGCAAGAATACACAGAAGAACTGTACAAAAAAGATCTTCACAACCCAGGAAATCACGATGGTGTGATCACTGACCTAGAGCCAGACATCCTGGAATGTGAAGTCAAGTGGGCCTTACTTAGGAAGCATCACTATGAAAAAAGCTAGTGGAAGTGTTGGAATTCCAGTTGAGCTATTTCAAATCCTAAAAGATGATGCTGTGAAAGTGCTGCACTCAATATGCCAGCAAAGTGTCAGCAGTGGCCACAGGACTGGAAAAGGTCAGTTTTCATTCCAATCTCAAAGAAAGGCAATGCCAAAGAATGCTCAAACTACCGCACAATTGCACTCATCTCACATGCTAGTAAAGTAATGCTCAAAATTCTCCAAGCCAGGCTTCAGCAATACATGAACCGTGAACTTCCTGATGTTCAAGCTGGTTTTAGAAAAGGCAGAGGAACCAGAGATCAAATTGCCAACATCTGCTGGATCATGGAAAAAGCAAGAGAGTTCCAGAAAAACATCTATTTCTGCTTTATTGACTATGCCAAAGCCTTTGACTGTGTGGATCA
>NW_011494781.1:1190786-1193827 GCF_000754665.1 Bison bison bison | reverse complement strand
AAATAGATGGGGAAACAGTGGAAACAGTGTCAGACTTTATTTTTCTGGGCTCCAAAATCACTGCAGATGGTGACTGCAGCCATGAAATTAAAAGACACTTACTCCTTGGAAGGAAAGTTATGACCAACCTAGATAGCATATTGAAAAGCAGAGACATTACTTTGCCAACAAAGGTCCGTCTAGTCAAGGCTATGGTTTTTCCAGTGGTCATGTATGGATGTGAGAGTTGGACTGTGAATAAAGCTGAGTGCTGAAGCATTGATGCTTTTGAACTGTGGTGTTGGAGAAGACTCTTGAGAGTCCCTTGGACTGCAAGGAGATCCAACCAGTCCATTCTGAAGGAGATCAGCCCTGGGATTTCTTTGGAAGGAATGATGCTAAGGCTGAAACTGCAGTACTTTGGCCACCTCATGCGAAGAGTTGACTCATTGGAAAAGACTCTGATGCTGGGAGGGATTGGGGGCAGGAGGAGAAGGGGACAACAGAGGATGAGATGGCTGGATGGCATCACTGATTCAATGGACGTGAGTCTGAGTGAACTCCAGGAGTTGGTGATGGACAGGGAGGCCTGGCATGCTGCGATTCATGGGGTCTCAAAGAGTCAGATTCAACTGAGCGACTGAACTGAACTGAACTGAACAAAGGAAGAAGGGGCTTCCCAGGTGGCTCAGTGATAAAACAATCCACCTGACAATGCAGGAGATGCAGAAGATGTGGGTTCGATCCCTGAGTTGGGCAGATATCCTGGAGGAGGAAATGGCAACCCACTCCAGTATTCTTGCCTGAGAAAATTCCATGGACAGAGGAGCCTGGTGGGCTACAGTTAGTTCATAGGGTCACAAAGAGTTGGACACATCTGAGCAACTGAGCATGCAGTGGGCAGTAAAGAAAGAAAGGAAATGGCAGCAAATTAAAGCCACAGGATGCCACCTGGTTCCAGCAATTAGAAAACAATTTTATGGGTACCGGGGGGTGGGGGTTGTGAAGGGGAGGGATAGGTTGGGAGGATAGTATTGACGTATACATGCAACTACATAAAATAGATAACTAATAAGAACTTCTTGCATAGCACAGGGAACTCTACTTAATACTCTCCTATGACCTATATGGGAAAAGAGTCTAAAAAAGAGTGGATGTGTGGTGTATATGTATAACTGATTCACTGTTGTGTACACCTGTAACGCTGAAAATCAACTGCACTCCAGTAAGAATAAAAAATAAAAAAAGACACTTCGGATTTCAGGTGTGTTAGGTGAACAAACACTCAGTTGGCATCTGGGAAGTGTTCCGTTTTCTCAGTTGTCCTCTGCCAGCTGGCCACCGGGGGGCTCAAGAAGCCGGTGCACTCCGTTGTTTTCCTTATTTCCTGTCTTGCTGCAGAGTCGGGACTCCCAGCACGTCCAACAGCTCCTGCACCCGCTAGCTGTCCTGCCCAGTCTAAAAAACCTCACCTAGTAACGGTTAAGGCGGGGTGGGAGAGAGGGAATGCACCAAAGTGCACACAGAGAGATGCAGGCACCAAAAATTATAAGCTCAGTAAGCAAACTTTCTGGAAGTGTCAACTTCCCAGGTGGCTCAGATAGTAAAGAATCTGCCCGCAATGCGGGAGACCCAGGTTCCATCCCTGAGTCGGGAAGATCCCCTGGAGGAGGGCATGACAACCCACTCCGGTATCCTTGCCTGGAGAATCCCATGGAGAGAGGAGTCTGGCTGTAGAGTCCATGGGGTTGCAAAGAATCGGACACCACTGAGTGACTAATATTCATTACACACAGGTCCAAAATGGCCCCGGCCAAGCAATGTCTATTAAACGCTCTCAAGCTCTCATATAGTATTATTTATCTATTACTGGAAAACAAGCTTTTAATACATGCATACTTAGGTCAAAATTTTTCAAAATAGCTTGAGAAATATAGCCTTTTCTTCCGTCAGTACTGGGTTGAAGTCTCCTTTCGTCTTCTCTGGGTTTTGCAGTTTTTGACTTCCATTAATACGTAGCTTAGATGGGGCTCAGCTGACTCTACCAGGGCCACTCCTTGATCAGAGGGCCAGAGGCCAAGTCCCCACAGTATGTCAATGGAAGTGCGGGTGAAGAGAGGTGCTCAGGAACTTTCCCGTCGGCCTGTAGATGGCGCCCCGGGAAAGGGGTTCCAAGCGTCGTTCCGAAAGCTCTTGGGGCCCCCTGAGCCTAGTGGTCCGGGTAGAGTGCATCCAGCTGCGAAGAAGGTGCAGCAGCCAGGTGTTCCTTCCAACTTCCACGGCTGCTCCGCACTTGTGCTAGAACCTTTTGGGGCGGAATTACATGCAAACGTGTGGTGGGTGTAGCGGGGCCCGTGCAGGGGGCGCGCATTGAGGAGCGCAGGAGCCCCACGCGGCCGCGACCCACCACGCGCCGAGCAGCCCGGCGACCCCCACGCGCGGCGGGGCTCTCCCACCCCACCCAGCGGCAGGTGGACAGTGTCGCTATGAAGAGAAAGCTTCTATTGTCCCTCCTACAAACCGCCACACGCCAGACCTCCGCTATTGTGCGCCCAGCATAGAAATGCAAACGAGCCGCGTGCTCCGGCCGCAATCTGCTCGCGCGCCCTGGCGCCCCGCAGCGCTTAGTAGCGGGCCGGGAGATGGGCTAGACTTTCCAGCGCGACCCGGTCCGGGTCTTGATTGTGCTAGAAGAACCTCGCGCTCGGGGCTCTAGTGTCAGCTGGAGAGGGCTGCTTTCAGGCCTTTAGCTAGCTTAGCCAGCGCAGCCTGTTTTTTAAGTTCCGGTTTAGAAGCAATGGTTTCAAAAACTCCAAATTAAAAGTGAAGGAAAAAATAGAAAGGTAGCAACAAAAATAAATGCAAAAAAAAAAAATTCTTTAGATTTCCTCAAAGGTGCATTTCACAAATTGCAGCGTACTATTAACAAGTGAGAGTTTTTTCCCCCCGTAACTTTTTCCTTTTAAGGACTTAAAAAAAAAAACAAAAAGGCGAGATGAAATCTGCAGGCTCCAGTCTGCCTGGTAACACCCCGACAAAAGCGGCAGATTTGAGGCATTGTC
>NW_011494781.1:1165757-1190686 GCF_000754665.1 Bison bison bison | reverse complement strand
GGCATTGTCATCCCCCGCACCCCTCCCCACGTGGCCTTCTGGCACGAGCCGCGGGCAGCCGCCTTATTTGCATCAGAAAGCCGGCGCGGGCCAATGGGCTCGCAGGCTCGCGCCAGCTGGCGGCACCACCCGGCTCAGCCTATATAAGGGCGCACCGAGGCGCTGGGGCTCACTCGCAAGCAGTGGGCTCACCGGGCTGGGTGGTAGACTTTCCTTCTTCGCTCGCGTCTGCTCCGCCCTCTGTTCTTGTGGATAACTTGCTGCTCGCAGATCGCAACATGACTCTGGAAGAACTTCGTGGCCAGGACACGGTTCCAGAAAGCACAGCCAGGTAGGTCGGCGCCGAACGCCGGACGTCTCGGGGCGCGCGGGGATCCTTGTCCTGCCCTGGACGCGTTGGTTGGGCGATAGTCTTTGGGGCCCGCCTGGGTGGAAACCGGCTGGGTGGAAGACGGGCGCGAGTGTGTCGGCTGGGCCGAAGGTCCGGCCCTGGGCTGGCGCGCAGGGCTGGGGCGCTGGGGGTGAGTCTCAGGGTCCAGGGATCTCAGCGCACCCTCCGGCCCGTCCGGCTCACCGTGCTGGCTTGTCCGCAGGATGCAGGGCGCCGGGAAAGCGTTGCACGAGCTGCTGTTGTCGGCGCAGCGCCAAGGCTGCCTCACGGCCGGCGTCTACGAGTCAGCCAAAGTCCTGAACGTGTGAGTATCACACGCGGCCCGTGGGAGGAGCGGCAGGGAGACAGGGGAGACGGTGGCTGGGGGCAGCCCTGGCTCCCCGACCTGATCTCACTACCTCTTGCTCTCCCGCGTAGGGACCCCGACAATGTGACCTTCTGCGTGCTAGCCGCTGACGAGGAGGACGAGGGCGATATCGCGCTGCAGATCCACTTCACTTTGATCCAAGCGTTCTGCTGTGAGAACGACATAGACATCGTGCGCGTGGGCGACGTGCAGCGGCTGGCGGCGATCGTGGGTACCGGCGACGAGTCGGGGGCACCTGTAGACCTGCACTGTATCCTCATTTCGGTGAGTGTCGCCTTCGGGCCGATGTGATCCCTGCTCCCCTCTGTTAGCAGCCAGTGCCTAGCCAGGCTGACCTCTGCGTTCTCTCCGCAGAACCCCAATGAGGACGCATGGAAGGACCCCGCCTTGGAGAAGCTTAGCCTGTTCTGCGAGGAGAGCCGCAGCGTCAACGACTGGGTGCCTAATATCACCCTTCCGGAGTGACAGCCCGGTGGGGATCCTTGGTTTGATCGACGTGGTGACGCCCCGGGGCGCCTAGCGCGGGGCTGGCTCTGTGGATGCGCCCTCGGAGGGCGCCGGAGTGCGGCGTGGAGACTGGCAGGCGGGGGCGCGTGGAGAGCGGCGAGGAGGTGCGGTTCCCTCCCGAGGAGGGGCCCGGCGGCGACAAGGGAAGGCTGGCCCCAGCCCAGGACTCTACAAGTGTGGGGAGCGGCTGCTCGCCCAGGAAGGCCGGAGGCGGGACCTTGGCCGCGCGGCCGGGAAGGACAGACTGGCCGGGCAGGCGTGACTCAGCAGCCTGTACTCCCGGCAGAAAGGAGGGGAAAGGCAAGGCCAGGCGGCTTGGACTTGGACGGTTACAGGAGCTTTGACGGACTTGAGCAGTATGCACTGCTGTTTCAAAACGGATACGGGCAATGCTTCATTTTCTAAAGGACTATGCTGCTGCAGCTTTGAGTTTTACAATAAACTTAACTGAAACAAACTTACTCTCTTTTTTGAGGGCAGGGGATCTTTGTCTGTGGGGGAGGTGGTCAGCGGGACTGCTGCTGATTTCTGAAATTTATGGAACTCCATTTCACCTGTTCCATCTTCCTGTTGGCGCTGAATGGCAGGCTCCTGGGTGCTAGAAGTGGGGGAAGGGACGCTGGCTGGGTATAAGGGCAGAACTTGAGCCCTGCTCCTATTTCTCTCCCTTCAGGAAGATTTTTAAACTTGCAAGACAGGAGCATAATTGGGGTAAGACATCAGTGCAGCAGCTGGCCATCCAACCTGATAGCAGAGACCTTTCCCTCCCCTCCCCCTTCTTTCCTCTCCACCCCCTCCCTTCCAACAGCTGCTTATGGGAACAGCTTGCAGGATGCAGGCAGCTCCTTCCTGCACAATGAGCGTTGCCTTCTGCAGGCACTTTGTGGTCCCTGAGGATGGTGGCAGACTGCTGTCAGGAACCTTTTCCCCTTAAAGGAATGGCACTTACGGCAATGTCACCAGGGTATTAATATCGCATATGACATGACTGCATTTAAGTGTGAGTCATCATTTTGTCATGACTGTGATAGATCTTAAAAGATCTGAGCAAAAATGGCAAGGGAGTATCTACACAAATAGGCGTAAGCAATTCTGAGTGGGGCCAGCATCTGCTATCTACTATTTTGAGTGTTCTCTGCCCACATCAGAGTTATGAGGACTGCTACTATTCACAGCAGCATTGAACGACTTACAGAAGAAAAATAATTCAAATCTTTCTGGCAAAGTCTTGTCTTAAGAAGGATGTAGGAGGAAATGTACTGAGTGAATCAAACTTTTTATATTATTAAACTGATATCTTGCTTTCATGCTGCTGCCTGATTGTACAGCTTTTGGCGGGGGAATATACATGGTACTACATTGCGTTAGCAAGCTGCCCAGTGGTCCACCGCGCCTTCTAGGCAAAGGAGGGTTAGTGTGCTGTTTTTCTAAGACGACAATTCGGGTTTCTCAGCAGTCCCAGGCAGCTGATTCGCCTTGTCGTGTGCCACTTTTTAAGTTCACTCCATATCCTGAAAGAATTAAAAGAGCTGTACAAGCCTAATGATTTCTACTACAAGAAAAGCATCTTTGTTTCACATTTATTAGCTCTTAAAAATATTTCTCCCTTGACTAGACAGAAGCTCAGTGAAATAATTCAGCTGTGTTTGTGCCAAAGTTTCATTACTGCTTCACCCACTGCTGCTCAAAGCCTTGAGTTTCCCTAGATGATGTGGAGCCCCGCAGGGTGGGTGTCTACAGCAGTCTGCCTTTCTGGGCTCACAACCATTTGCCACAGCATGCTACAGTAAACACAAACGGAGCACGATTCGTTTAAAATGTACCCTTCAATGAGTAAATCCAGCAGCATATTGCATAGGACAGGCAGCAGATCCTCCTACCGGCCCACTGACCCTTGTAGAACATTCAGTTGGCAGCTCTGTAAGAAACTTGGCTTTTGTGGATTAGAATTTACAGCAAGGGCACCTGTTAGAGCCCTAGGGGCTAAAAAAATTTATAGGGAGGGAAAAAAATGCATGCTTGGACATCGTGCCAGCCCCAAAGCTTGTGCTTAAATTTTTTGGAGTGGTGTGAACAAGCATTTAATGCTATTAAAATGAAACACTCCAGAGGATATGTAATAAAATACAGCGTGCTTATAAACACATTATTGTATCCATACTTCCAACAATTCTAAGTGGTAATGCATAGATAAACTAATTATCACATGCACAATGAGGTGATCCATGCAGACTGATTATCACAATGTCCTGCATCTAGAAAGAGCTGAATGAATGTTGATGACAGTAATACTTAGGATCAAGATGTTTGCTAAAGATCTTAAAAGTCAAATGGGCTGGTGGATTTCGACCTGGCTGTCTGGTTCCAAGGCCTAACACTTTACCTCCTGTGTGGCACATCTGGGAAGGAGGACTACTTTCTTAATTTTATACATTCGTAAAAGTTTACATATTCATTGTAGAAAAATCGGAAAACACACACACACACAAGGCAGGAAAAAAGTAGAAGCGTTGTAATGGGCCGTCTCCAAATTTTGGTGTGTTTCCTCGTTGCTTTTTCTACACTTCTGAGAGGTACATACCGTGCAGTATACAGAACCACGTGCAACAGTTTTTAAGAAACTCATCTTGGGACTTCTCTGGTGGTCCAGCAGCTAAGACTCTGGGCTCTTGGTGCAGGGGGCCCAGGTTCGATCCCTGGTTGGGGAGCTAGAGCCCACCTGCTGCAACTAAGAGTTTGCGTGCAGCAGCTAAAGATCCCTCAATATCTCGATGAAGATCGATCATCCTGTGCAGCAACTAAGACCTGGAGAAGCCTAATAAATAAATAGATAGTAAAGAAAAAGCAGCTCATCTTCATCTGCATTTGATTGTCTCCTGTTTCTTCTCCTTGACATTGTGTTGCATGCCCCCATGTCATTTGGCGAACTTGGAGGCTGGGGTCTTCAGTGCTGCAGGGGGATCCAGCATAGAAGTGACAGAGCACACTGAGGCATATAATCTGGTAAGCAGGTGGTGGGGGGGGAGTCCTTTTAAACAAACAGTCCTCACCAAGCAAGACAGATGTCAGTTATATGCAGGCACCAAGCAAGGCTGTGCCCACCCCGGGGCAATGAGCATCAATCACGTTCATCTTTCAGTTCAAATAAAACTGTTTGCATATGATCATGGCTAGAAAACATTGCTTCCCTGTAGCTCAAATGATAAGGAATCTGCCTGCGATGCAGGAGACCAGGGTTCAGTCCCTTGGTTGGGAAGATTCTCTGGAGAAGGGAATGGCAATCCACTCCAGTATTCTTGCCTGGAGAATTCCATGGATAGAGAAGCCTGGCAGGCTATAGCTTGTGGGGTCACAAAGAGTCGGACATAACCGAGTGACTAACACACACACACACACACACACACACACACACACACAGAAAACATTGCACTGGCAAAGCAGTAGTTGTGAAGACGAAAGGAAAACAGAAATTAAAGAAGGAGCAATGCTGGGGATCAGGCAGCCCTTGTCCACACAAGGAGCTGGGGCCTCCAGTTTTCCCTTTGGTAGGACAAGAGGACAAAATGATCACTTGAGATTTGTTTTATTTTTTAAAGGCTGTAATTCTATGTGTTACACATTTTATGGAAACATTAGCACCTGTGGCACAATGAGCATTGCTCTCCAGGTTCACAAAGAGCCACTTGAGAAACAGCGATAGAGTTTTACAAAAGCAAAGCAAGGATGTTGGCAAACAAAGTGAGACTGGGAGGTAAGTTCAGTGGGCAGATATTCATTTTCCCTTTTTTTTCAGAGTTCTTGAGCTTTCCCATGGGTTTTCAAGCTATCAGACCCTGCACTCCTCAGGACGTGTGAGTCCCCCAGAAATCAAAATGGTGCTGTTCTTCCCCAGCCACTGAGAAGAGGCTTTACTGCCTTAGTAGAGTGGGGAGGTGTGATTCTTTGTGGATTGCAGGACGTCTGGAACCATGTGGAGGCTTTGATTTCTGTCTGTGGGCAAAGTTACATGTGTTTCTTTGGAAACAGACTTGTTTTTTAAGTTTAGCTCAAACTGTATCTTCCAGAAGAGATTTCTCTTTTCTTGTCAAATAAGGTGTGCATGTGAGGAACTCCTGATGTTCTCTTCCAGGCAGCGAGGAGGAGGTGTGGGCAGCAGTCCTCTGTGAGGGGCCAGGGCTGCTGGCCAGAGTCTGGATTCTAGGAAGTGGCTGCTGGAAGCTGCTGGAAACAACCCTCAGGGCTGCGTGATTCCAGCTCAGCAGGGGGCAAAGACCTTTAGAGCCTCTGTGAGCTGGGACTGGAAAGGGGCTGCTGCTTCCCTGCCTCATGGTGAGGAGGTGGGCACTGTCCTTGGCTGCCAGGCTGAGGGATGGGGTTGGGCTGTTCATGCATTCATTCCCTCATTTATTCATTCATTCACTGCTTTCTTCATTCATTCAGCTGGCATTTATTCTCTGGGGCAGTTCTAGGTGTGGACTCCTGGCAGGCTCTTGCTGGCCGGAGTGGCTTGCTGCAGGTGGGTGTTTTGGTTGGGAAAAGGAGGCCTCCAGCTGTGTCCCACACTCATTGGGACCTGTTTTCAAGGCTGGCCAAGGACTGCCTGCTTCCTTGGGGCTGCTTCCAGGGCCGCTGGGGCATCTGAGACCCAGTCAATGTATGGAATGCAGGCAGTTAGCCACAGAGACTAGGCTTCTCCAGAGGGAAGGGTATAGCAGAAGAATGTGATCGGAACGTGGGGTCTACCCATCCGTGACGTTTGGAACCTGGCCTAATTGTCTGATAATGTAATATATTGCTCAAGCCCAAGTTCTCTCTTTTTGTTGCTGTGGCTTCCTGTTAACCCAGAATAGATACCTTTGTCTCCCTCTAGCTTCTAGATGTGGGGACCATAGATCAATGAAATACAGGAAAGCATGTTTCTTGTGGTCTGAAAACCTTGGTGGAGACAGCACAGTCAATTATGGGAACATTGTTAGAAAGACGTAGAAGCTTTCTTTCCCTGCAAAGTGACCTCTGATCCTATAACCCCTGACCATAGCAGTATCTCATACTAATCAATTGATGTGGTTTTACTTTATCGCCTCAAGGGAAGGTAGAATTCATTGCCGGTTTTCATGATTCACTTTTTTTTTAAAATTTCAGTGTTCAGGGTTTGCTCTGGGTTGAAGTTTGCAAGCTCTTCGATTATGCAGCTTGGTGGCTAAAGTGATTCAGGTCTTTTCCTGCTCTCTGTAGTTATCTCCCACCTTTGTGATGATGACCTAGATATTCACTTACATCACTTCTCTGTGTGGGAATAATTCTAGAGGATGATTTCAAGTTTGTCAGATTTTTATTATGGTAAAATACAGGCAAATAAAATTGTAAGTGACAATACCAATACAACAATAAAAAGCAAAATGGGAAGAAAAGAGACGAGAAAGCACCCTCTTTCTTAGCAAGATCAGAGCTCCCTAAAGTGATTCATAGCAGCAAAGTGATTCCTGGAACTCTCCAAATGGAAATAATTCGATTTTGAGATTCCAGGAAGGAGGGTGCTGACGGTGGGTTAGGCACAACTGTCGGGACACCCATTGACAACTATTGTGCATTCATTTTCTGTCCTTGGATTTCTGCAAACCGCTCAAGTTCTGGTTCTGTGGGGCCAAAACAAGGATGAGATAAAGCCCAAGGATGGGGTGGTTGGCTCAGATACTCAGCTTGGCTGGCCGGGGGTGTGGGGTCCCCTGGGGGCAGCCTCAGAGCCCACGTTCCCAGTCCTATGTGGTCAGGGCCAGAGCTACCAGCATCTCTCCCTCCACGTAGCCTCCAAGGACCATGCCCCAGCCTCTCCCACAACACAGAAGACACGGAGGAGAAACTACTGCCCAGCTGGGTGCAGCTGGGGAAGCCGGAGGGAAATGCAAGCAGGGCCACACAGTCTTGGTCATCAGAGACTCCTCTGCCCACGCTACTGTCCCTGTCCCACACCAATCCTAATTGTACTCTAGGACAATAAGCCATCCACTGGTTCCGGCAGTCCATTCCAGGACAAGGGGGCTGTGGCACCACTGAGCCCCCATGACAGCCTGGCAGATGGGCCTAGGCTGTGGCTAGACCCTGCTCCCTCCCTCTATGGTCATCAGCTGCCAGCAGTGCCCTTAGAGTTGGCCCTGCCCTTCCTGCTGCAGAAATGTCTATCTCCCTACCTATCTCTCCCTCCCCATGTGTCTCCTTCCTCCTTACCGGTCCCTCTCCACGCCTGAGCCCTCCTGTCCCCCCTGCCTCTCTCCCCGATAACTTTGGTTCAGGTTCTCCTTTTCTCAGATCTAGGCTCCCCATCCCCTCTGAGCTGGCCTTGAACTGTCACCGTCCCTACCTTCCATACTGTGGCAGTCAGTTACCCTCTAATGACACGGGTGTTGTCATGTTACCCCCTGTCCCTGGAGACTATCGGGGCCAGCTGATCCCTGTTGCTTCCCTGCCCTGCCCTGCTCCAAACATCAGGTGGGTCTCCACCCACTTCCTCACAGGCTTCCTCTTCTCTCCTCTCAAGGCTCCACTTACATATTATGGAGATCTGTCTATAAGCCTGAGCAGTCCTCACAGAGAGAGAGGGTCTCACCTGAATACCTAAAATCCAGCATGGTACCTGGGACAGGCTCACTCTATTGGCTGACTGAGCAGAAGGATGCTGTGCTCTTTGGAGGATGTACACGCGTCATCCTTACATCCTGCCATATAGTCTATAACAGCTGTACTTTGAATGCTTAATAAAAGAGGGAGAAGCAGAACCATTTTAGCAGGAACACTGGTTTGGTGTCTGTAGTAGGAGATGGGGTGGGATTTAACTTTTCATTGTCACCATCACCATCTTGATCACCATGACCACCATCAATACCAAGCACATTCGCTGAGTGCCCATCTGGTAATGGAATATAGATCCTAGACAATGTGAAGACCTTAAACTTTACAAGAAGCAACACCAACTTATTTATTTTTTTAATCAATAGGAAGACAAACAGTGAGAAGCACTTACTTTAAGAGGGATGAAGGAAAGAAGATCAGGGAGCAGGCGGTGAAACTTTGAACACAGACCACACAGTGGAAGGGTCTTGGCTCTTTTCTGCAGGAAGCTGGAAACTGCGGTGCATCCTGCCTGTGTGCTTAGTCGCTCAGTCGTGTCCGACTCTTTGCAACCCCAGGAACTGTAGCCCACCAGGCTCCTCTGTCCTTGGGGATTCTCCAGGCAAGAATACTGGAGTGGGTTGCCATGCCCTCCTCCAGGGGATCTTCCTGACCCAGGGATTGAAGCCACGTCTCCTGTGGCTCCTGCATTGCATGCTGATTCTTTACCCACTGAGCAACCGGGGAAGCCCATGGTGCATCCTACATAGTAGCAGAATGGGGCCTCATGGGGAGGAGAGCAACAGCCAGCCGCAGAGGACTGACGAGAAGGGTCAGTCTGGGTGTGGGGTGTTCTTGGAGGAGCAGGATGGTTTCTGACGGTTCCCATGTATTTGAGCCTCCTAGGGCCTGGGGAGACCTGGCAGCAGGCCTTGGAGTGAAGGTGAGGCAGGGGTCCTGCTGCTTGAGGTCTTGGCTGTTCTCTAAGTTTCCTTGCAGAACAAACCATCCCAAACCTGTCTCTTGGCTGGCTTGGGCTCTGCAGGCCTTCTGCCCCCACCTGGTACTGCTCGAGGCTGCCCAACCTGGTGCCCTGCAGGGTCTGATGGAAGACTGGACTTGGCCAGGGTGTCGGATATCTGAAGGGCTCTTTCTCCCCAGGTGGCTTCCCCCTGAAACATCCTACACAGGCATGGTGCCATCCCCGCTGTGTTCTCTCAGTTCCCAGAGCCACAGGCCTGCATTAAATATGGGAGCATCATTCCTGGAGCAGTGGTCCAGGAGGCAGGGGTGAGTCCTCTTGGAGAGTGGCTTGGACTCCTGTTTCTGAGTCAGGTTTGAGCTAGTGCATTCCTCGGAGGTGTATTTAGGTTACATAACCCACTTTGAGGGAAAGAGAACATCAAAATACAAAATACAATTGTCTGTAAAATTTCAGTTTGTGTGTGCTGCTGTTCTTTGCTGGAAAAAGTCTTCTTTAAAGGATGTTTGTAAACACTAGAGGTAAAGTCCACAGCAGACACATCCCCTCCTCAGCTCAGTGTATGGCTATTCAGCAACTTGGAATGAGGGCGTGTTGTGGTTTGTGTGGACCCTTTACTGGTACCCAGGGGTGCCAGGCTGTGTGCTCTCCCTGCCTCGCAGCTGCAGTCTCCAGCATTGTTGTCCCCCCTACCCCAATGCCTGGCCCTTCCCAGCCAGGCCCTGCCCACCCCCCAAGCAAATCCCCTGGACTTGACTTCTCTGTCCCCCTACCCTGACCCAGCTCCCCTCAGATGTTCCCCCATGGAGCATATGGTTTTGCATTTCTGAAAGACAAATCTTTTATCTGAAACATCTTGGCGGGTCGAGCCTCTTGTTAGTTGATAAGTGAGTTCATTGATGGGGAGGCTGTCAGATTGTGCAGATAGGAACCTCTGGGAGGGTCAAGAGCCCCTCAGGCATCCAGAATCAACCAGGGCGCGGTGGGCCTGGGTACAGTGAGGAAGGGCTTTCGGGATTTCGGTTCTTTATTTTCTTCTGACTGCGCCATGCGCATGCGGAATCTTAATTTCCCGACCCTGACCTGGGATAGAACCCGTGCCCTTGCAGTGGAAACTATTGGACTATTGGACTGCCAGGGAAGTCCTGAGTTTCATTTCTAATCCAGGTCTTCTCTGTTAACTCGCTGTTCTTCCCTTTTTGGTGGGAAAAAAAAAGTAATTTCAAAATATAATGATTTAGGTTTGAGTACTGAAACTATCAACTATCAACAACAACAGTGTGTTTGTGTGTTAGTTACTTAATCGTGTTTAACTCTTTGCGAGCCCATGGACTGTAGCCTGCCAGGCTTCACTGTCCATGCAATTCTCCAGGCAGAATACAGGAGTGGGTTGCCATTTCCTTCTCCAGGGGGTCTTCCCAACCCAGGAATCAAACCTAGGTCTTCTGCATTGCAGGCAGATTCTTTACCTTCTGAGCCACTGGGGAAGCCCAACAACAACAGTACAATAAGTTAAAGTCTGCAATCTAGTCTTGAGTGCGTTGTGCTCGGCACTCTGTGGCATGGGCTCCTGGGGCCCTCTCAGGTCAGTGCCCAGAGGACTGTGCTGAGATTCGGGAGGGCATTGCCCAGGCCCTGCCCCAGGGTTTCTCCATGGACTTGGCCAACTGGAGGGTGGTTTGGGGAGAGGTCAGTGTGTCTTCCCTCTCTCTCCTGCTTTGGGGCCCTGTCCCTGACAGCGCCCTCATCCTTGCTTCACCTCTGTGCTAGGAGCCCCTCCCCACGTGCTCTGGGGTGACCACTTCCTCCCCTGGCTCTTGGCAGACGTGGCTTCAAGCCCAGCGTATCTGACCCTCCTCTCCCCTGTCATTGGCCAAAGCACAGCACATGGCTGTGCCTAAATCAGAGAGCAGTGGGCTGGGCTCGTTCCTGCAATGAGGGGCCTCCCTCAAGGCCCAGCTGTCGGGGGCTCCCACGCAGACCCCTTTACCTGTAGGTGTGCCCACGTCCAGCCACAGGGAACCTCCAGCCAGGGCAGGCTGCCTCTCTGCGTACTCAGCCAAAGACCTCAAAGGGAGGTGCCAAAGGCCACACAGTGCCTCCCGGTGGGACTCACTCTGGGTGCTCAGGGGAGAGGGTGCTCTCAGCAGAGCTTCCCCTACCCCATGCCCTTGCTCTCCTGCCTCCTCTTGACCCCTCTCTCAAAAGCATCCTGTTGGTCACTTAAACTGAGACCCTGTGTGAGCCTCGAGGGTCTGGGGAGGATCCCCATGCTTATTGGCCATGTAACTTGAGTCAGGTTATTCCATCTGAAAGGCAGGGCCCGCCTCATTAGGTGGCGTGAGGATGCAGAGAGACAAGTACATGCAAAGCTCCTGGAAACAAGCCTGCAAGCTGAGGCCAGCAGAGGAGCAGGCCAGAGCCGCCTGAGTTTGCTTGGCACTCCCTTAGTGGCTCAGATGGTGAAGAATCTGTCTGCAATGCTGGAGACCCGGGTTTGATCCCTGGGTTGGGAAGATCCCCCGGAGAAGGGAATGGCAACCCATTTCAGTATTCTTGCCTGGAGAATCCCATGGACAGAGGAGCCTGGTGGGCTACAGTCCATGGGGTTGTAAAGAGTCTGATAGGACTGAGTGACTAACACTTTCACTTTCAGGCTGGGAGTTCCCCTGTTTTTCCAAAGGAACAAGAGACACTGTATAGCCCTCCTATGCACTTCTCCCGGCTGAGTGGAGGAGAGATGGGCACTTTTTGGCTCAGCCCCAGAGCTCTGGCTGCCTGAAGACTTGGCTCCGGGCCCACGTGTCCCCTGTAGCACAGGGGCCTCAACTCAGGTGAGGCAGGGACATACTGTAGCCAGGGAGTCCGAGGGGGCAGAGGAGAAATGTGCCCGAGAAGAAGGCCAGGAACCACAAACTGAGTCCCAGGGACTGCTCTTGCCGACTGCCTCCAGCCTATCTGGCAGGTCTTCTTGGCCCCGGAGAGAGCAGACTGTAAGTGCCTGCCAGTCTCCTGGGGTTTTGTGCAGCTTCTGGGGACCTGGACACTCTTCCTCCCCATCAAGCCAGGGCACAGAGGACCCCACTGCACCCCTCAGTGTGGAGAGGGGAGCTGATTCTAAATTTACCCTGAATACAAGTCTCTACTTTGCTTTAACACACTATGGCCCACAGTGCTCCAGTTCTGGCTGACTCCTGACAGGAGAGGCATCTGTCCACGCCCTGTGGATTGGACCTTATAGAGGTGGCCATGGAGAAAGGGGAAGTGTGTCCACTGTCTGATGAGGCAGGAGCTGGTCCCAGGCCCCTGCCCCTATTTGGCATGAGGCCAGACTCTGGGTTAGGAGCCTGGGGGTGTGGGAATTGCGGTCTACATTAGAAATCCTCACTCTTGACCACTTTCCAATTGTGAGCTCAAGACTCTAGGTACCTCTCTGAGTGTTGATGTACATATTTCAAGAACTCTGAGCTCACACAGTACCTGTGGGCTCAGAGGGCCCACGCTCTCATTGACTCTTGGGGTGAATTGTCGGACATCTCTTCCTCAGTCACTTAGCACCTCTAGGAGCAAGTGAGAGGCCTCTTTTGCTCTTAAACAAAGCATTGAAGCCCATGAACTCTTAGGCTCTCCTAGTTAAAGGGTTGCAATTTTCTATGGTCCCACAATAACCTCTTCTATGAGCAGCTTCCTCCAACTCACATGCACACACACACACACACACACGTTTTCATAATCCTCTATTGTGAAGCCCAATCTTTCAATCTTTCTGGATCTGTAGCTATGAAATGAAGTCAGCAGGGTTTGCTGTACCAACGTCAGACAGCCAAGGATGCATAAATAAAAGGGAAGCCCCCTTTTAGATGTTGATGATGGGTGAAGATGCCCTGGGAGAGACAAGCACCCAAGGCTCCATGGCATGGCCACCTCCTGTGAGAGCCTTTCAAATCTGTTTGGCAGTTTGTGTTTCAAATCATCAGCACTGGAAAAGAACGGACCGTGCTTCTCATTTCACTTTCCCCGGCTACACTCTATCACCCTTTCCCCTCTGTTACCACCGAGCCATGAAGAGCCCAAAATCCCAGGGCTTGCAGCCTGCTTTCCTTGCTTTTGCTCCTGTCCATGGAGGCTGCATCTGTCCCATAAAAACACAGGGAGGCCACCCTATTAACCTAGAGGGGTGGGATGGGGAGGGAGGTGGGAGGGATGTTCAAGTGGGAGGGGACATGGGTAAACCTATGGCTGATTCATGTTGATGTTTGGTAGAAACCAACACAATACTCGGAGAAGGCAATGGCAAGCCACTCCAGTACTCTTGCCTGGAAAATCCCATGGAAGGAGGAGCCTGGTAGGTTGCAGTCCATGGGGTCGCTACGAGTCGGACGCGACTGAGCGACGTCACTTTCACTTTTCACTTTCACACAATGGAGAGGGCAATGGCAACCCACTCCAGTGGTCTTGCCTGGAGAATCCCAGGGATGGCAGAGCCTGGTGGGCTGCCATCTATGGGGCCGCACAGAGTCTGACACGACTGAAGTGACTTAGCAGCAGCAGCAGCAGCAGCAGCACAATACTATAAAGCAATTATCCTTCAGTAAAAAATAAATAAATTAAAAAGAAAAAAAGCTGAAGGGATCCAGAAGGTCTCTGATTTTCCCACAGAGGAACTCTTCATCCTCACTCTTACTTACAAGCATTCTCTGTCCGTAGCACTTGCTTTATTATTGTTTTTCTCAGGGCTGCAAATTACTTCAAGTAAACAAGCCGGTACAGAAAAAGTAATGGCTGGAACGCTTGGTTTCCACCAAATGATTATTCTATGGGAACATTGCGCCTTCTGGAATACCGGGGCAAGGTGATGGATGGATAGCTGGTGCACAGAATGTTCTGTTCTGAGCTGCAAGTTGGTGGCTTCCATTCCCGTGCCCATCCTTGCACAGGTTTGCAGTCCATGAGAAGAACTTGAGCTCTCAGGGTTCTCTGGGAGCCTGTCTTCTTTGCCCTGGGGATAGAATCGGGCACAGAGAGCAGACTCCGGAGCCAGCACTGCCTGTGCTGCCTGTGTGCCTGGCTGACAAACTCACCTCTGCAGGACAGAAGCGCATCTTCAGGGACTTTTGAACCTTTATCAGAGGTTCCCCTGACAAAGCTGGCTGGTGGGCGGGGCAGAAAGAAACCTCTCTGGCTGGGATCTACTCCAGGTGGAACCTACTGGAAAGTAGATCCCCGTCAAACCCACCTGCCCCTGCCCAGGACTGGTCTCCAGTCTCTCCCTGGCTCTTCTTCCGCCCACTGAGCCCACTCAGCCATCTCTCCTGGGGTCACTGCCGAGGCCGCAACTGAGTAAAGAGGTGAAGGGCGCCCAGGGAAATCCCGCCCATAGTGGACACCTAGTAAAGTTTGACTCCCTCTCCCCTACCTAGAATGTGAGTGAAGCTGATTTCCTATGACATGTTGAACTTGAACTCGCAACTTGCAACCCAGAGACTCCCTGCTCCCCACCTGACCACCATGGAGGCAGCCTCACCTTAGTCCACCTTTCCTGTGAGCACATCCTAACTGCCCCAGGGCTCACTTTTCAGGAGATAGGTGGAGGCTCTGGGAATATATTCTTTAGGATTGTCCGTGTCTCATTATGGGCTTTCCTGGTGGCTCCACCTGCCAATGCAGGAGACACAAGTTCGATCCCTTGGTCAGGAGGATCCCCTGGAGAAGGGGAAACCTGTATTTCTAAACACTGCCACGGTGGGAGGTTTCATGGAAGGAGGGTCTGCTGGGGACAACAGCAAATGAAGTCAGGAGGCAGGGAAGCCACAAGGAGAGATGTGTACCCTGGAAGGTGAGGAAGCCGGGTCACCAGCCACCCAGCTAAACACCAAGGGATGAAAGTACTTGCGGCACAGGGTGAGCTGGCGTTTCTGTTTTATTGGAAACAAGAGGAGCGAGGGTTTCCCGGTAGCCAGAGGGTGTCGCACCATCTTTCTGGCAGAGAGTGAAGGCTACCAGATGCGGGGAGGAAATAGCTCTGCACTTCCCAGCGGCCTTGCAGAGCTACTGAGTCATAAGCCGGAGAGCAACTGAAATGACACATACGTCCACATTTGCTGTTGTTGAAAGACTGTCAAGCAAGCTTCCTGGGCACAGCTCTGCGGCCCTTCTCAAGCTGGTCTAGGAATTGTTTACGAGCCCGGGTTTAACACTCTGCCAGGAATCGTGCATTGCAACTGGACTTCTCGGATATCCTCAGGAACCAAGGAGCCGGACGAGAGGGAGGGAGATAATCTGAGCAAGAAGGAGGCGGGAGCAGGAGCCAGTTCCCTCGGTGATTCCGGGTGACCGCCCTCGTCCTCGCACTGCCTGCAGACTTCTGCTGGCGGGACTTCACGTACCGCTGGTATTTTTATCTCCATGTTAAGTGGCACTTTACCTTTATTCTTCTGGTTCCCCATCAGCGTGGTTGCCATCGTCCCTTCCTGCCTTCATTCTTGCCACTGAGGAAACACACCTGCGGCCTTTCCAATCTTATTGGCGGGCTCGGGGCACATGGGGGAGGGCAGGAGGTTGCCAGCAGGACCCCTCTCACACAGTGGGCTGTGCTGAGAAAGGGCAGAAGGGACAGGTAGGCCCTTTAGACTCCCGGCTGCTGTCCGTCTGTGTCCCTCCAGAGTAGCTCGCAGGGCCCCGCCCAGGCAGTGTGCTCAATCCTGGGTCACGTGCCTGTGTTCCATGCACAGACCATCCAGGAGGGGAAAGGACCAGAAACACCCCCACCCGACCCCCACCCTGTGAACCAGGGAAGCTGCTGCCCACGTGAGAGCCCCTTGGCTCCCTCCAGCCAGCTGGTTGGCGGCCAGGAGGCTCTGAGTGTCCTTTGTTTCTTGTAGCAATGACTTCCCTCTTGGGGTCAATTATGCAGCCTAATAGCTGTTATTACTTCTGAACAAAGTGTGCCTCGCAGCCTGTGGCAGCTTAAAGGGCAGCCCTGCCCACCAGCAGCCTGCCACCCTCCAAAGATGGCGGGGAAGGGAGTGGGGGGAGTGGGGGAGGGTGCCCCCAGCAGGTGGAAGTTGGTGGGTAGGTAACTTGGCTGGTCCTCTTGTGGTCACCACCTTGCCAGGGATGTGAGTTATCAGAGGGCATTTGCTTGTTTGGGAGACTGAAACAGGAGCTGACATGCTGGGGGGACACTCAAAGGGACTGAGGTCTTTTGGACCTGCCTAGGAGGCCAGTTCAGAGCGTGAAGAGCAGGTGTGGGGCTTGATTTGCCCCTGGTGCCTCACAAAAGAGAACCGAAATTCAAGGCATGGCTCCTGGAAGCAGAATTTGGAGGGAAGCTCAGAGCTCACCTAGTCTTAATCTCTACTTTTCCTTGGGCTCCCTAGCATTCATCTCTGATTTTCCATGACTTCTGATGGACCCTTAAAGAGAGGTAAAACCCACCCCCAGGGGGTGGGTGTTATAATGTGGTTCTCAGTGGTGACCCTCAGCCTGTCTTCCACCAGGATGGTGAACTCCGTGGGCAGGGGCTGTGCATACTCCCTGGGGGCTTGTGCAGCACGCACGAGCCGACCCCAGGTAGTTATGGAGACAAATGACAAAACCCAAGCCAACAGTGCAGAAATCTCATTCTGTCTTTTTGTTTCATAGACAGTTCTGGAATATTTCACAGGCTGAAAAAGGATGAATCTGAGCACCACCTCCCCTCATATATTTATTTATTTCATTTGTTTTTGGCTGTGCTGGGCCTTCATTGCTGTGCACAGGCTTTCTCTGGCTGCAGTGAGTTGGGGCTACTCTCTATTTGTGGTGCACAAGCTTAGTTGCCCTGTGGTGTGTGGAATCTTCCTAGACCAAGGATCAAACTTGTGTCCCTTGCATTGGCAAGTAGATTCTTTTTTTCTAGGTAGTTTTATGTTTTCACTTTTTTCATACTTCATTTGCTTTTATTTATTTAATTAAAAAATTATTTATTTTAATTGGAGGCTAATTACTTTACAATATTCTAGTGATTTTTGCCATACATTGATGTGAATCAGTCATGGGTTTACATGTGTTCCCCATCCTGAGGCAAGTGGATTCCTAACTGCCAGATAAGCAGGGGCGTCCTCCCCTTGTATATTTGATGGAGGAATTTAAGAGGACCCAAAGGAGGGCTACGAAAGGGAGAGATGGTGTGGATGGGTCCTGATTGCCATAGGTTCTGCTGGGCCAGTGCGCATGTTCACAGTTGTCAGGTCAAACCCTCTGCCGGGGGAACTTGCTTCCCCTGATGGAATGTTCTGGAGTGAATGGCTCTACTGCAGCTCTCCTTGGGGCTTATTTTCTTTCAAGGATGACGAGACTTCTGGAGATCCATGACAGGGGCAGAGGTGGGTACTTGAGGTTGACTCTTTGCAACCCCATGGACTGCAGCATGTTAGGCTTCCCTGTCCTTCACCATCTCTTGGAGTCTGCTCAAACTCATGTCCATTGAGGGCTTCCCCAATGGCATTAGTGGTAAAAAACCTGCCTGAGAATGCAGGAGACATAAGAGACATGGGTTCGATCCCTGGGTTGGAAAGATTCCCTGGAGGAGGGCATGGTAACCCACTTCAGTGTTCTTGCACAGAAAGTCTCGTGGACAGAGGAGCCTGGTGGGCTACAGTCTATGGGGTGGCAGAGTCAGACATGACTGAAGCGACTGAGCATGCCCGCATGTCCACTGAGTCAGTGACGCCATCAAACCGGTTCACCCTCTGTCACCCCCTTCTTCTCCTGCCCTCAATCTTTCCCAGCATCAGGGTCTTTTCCCATGAATCTTTTTTAGGGTTGTTAATATTGAGAGTTATAAAAGCAAAATATTAGCTTTTCTGTCTAATCCTTTTGCTTGGTCATGGGGATTTCACTCAGTTAGGCAGTACAAGCCTTTTTGCTAGCATGCACCTCTTAACGGTTCGGCTACAGCTCAGTTCAGGCTGAGGGGCCCAACTGATGAGACGCTGTGTTTGGCACCACACTTTCGAGCACTGGGCTGCCTTTTCCCACCATCATAAGTTGTAAACGTCGCCCAGCACCAGGCTCTCCGGCTGTGCCCCTGAGCTGTGGTCCTGTTAATGAAGCTCAGTAGAGTAAAAAATAGCTGCCACGCCTGCCAGTCCTCAGCTTGTGAAAGTGTGTGTTTATGCTGACACAATTCATCTCAGAGCCACATATGGGGCAGGGTGAAGGGCTTAAGTTGGAGGACAGATTTTTTTTTCTTTCTTTTCTAAATTCAGATTCTGTAGGGTGAAGAACTGAAGGTGAGGAGGATGGAGAGAGTCTGAGGTCCGAGACCGGCATGCAGCCCGTACAGTCACACGACCCTGTGCGGCCTGATGCTCTGCTGTCACCATCCTGCAGTTGTGAACATCCTTGAGGAAGCCCTGCACTCTCACTTGGCACCGTGTATGCATGTGGGGGCCTGTAGTGTCCCTATGAGTGTCTGGTTTCTCATGGCCACATGGAGACGTTCTGGGTGCTGTACCCTCCTCCCAGGTCCATGTGGTCGGTGGAGATTCATCACTTAGTCTGGGTGGGATTCTGTTCCTGGGTTGGTCTTCCTGGCTATATCTGGGCCTGGCCTTTCATGGGTCTCTCTGTTGCTGACCAAGCCCCTGGGCTGGTCCAGAAAGGCCCCACTGCCCATCTGGCCTCCACACTGGACCCTCTCTGGTGTATCTATGTTCTCATGGGCTCTCTCCCCCTGTTGTGCTATGTGGTTCCTCAAAGGACCAACTCAACTTTCTGTTGTCCCTGGCAAGTGTCACTTCCCCTAGCCAGCAAATGGTGGTTAAAAATCCTACTCCATCTGTTGGAGGAAGGGATATGGTCTCTGGGTGGCTCCTGTGTAGCCCTGAGTCCCATGGTCCAAGGGGACCCTCGTGCTGATCTATCTGAAATCATAATTTCTGCCTGCAACATGGTTTGTCCTTCAGTGCCCACCTGCTTGGGCATTTTTGCTTTTCCACTGGGCTGCTGTCCTTAATGAGTAATTCCCGGAGCCCAGTTGATAGGGCTGGAGGCTCAGTGGTGGGTGGTGCTGTGCTAAGTCACTTCAGTCGTATCTGATTCTTTGTGACCCTGTAGCCCACCAGGCTCCTCTGTCCATGAAATTCTCCAGGCAAGAATACTGGAGTGGGTTGCCATTTCCTTCTCCAGGGGATCTTCCCGAACCAGGGACTGAACTCACGTCTCTTACATCTCCGGCATTGTCAGGTGGGTTCTTTACCACTAGTGCCACGTGGGAAGCCAGAATGGCCCGAAATTCCCACAAGACTGTGTGGTTGAATGTTCATTGGGGCTGCCACTCTCAGAGCCAAGATCTTAGCTTGCTCACATTTCTCCCAAAATCAGGGAACACTGCACTCAGGCAGGTGTGAAAAAGCCTGTAGAGACAGGGCATGACATATTGGCCAATAGAAACATTCTGAGAATTGGGAGAAGTGGTCCTTATGTTGCAGCTCTGACTCAGGTTCTGACATCAGCCTGCAAGATGCAGAGTGAAATAGAGCTTTGACCAGGATCAACTGCAGAGCTCAGAAACCTGAAAGGGAAACTGTCCTCCTTCCTGTTGCCTCTAGGAGAGGACAGGAGATCCCACGGGTGCCCAGATGCTGCCAGGCCTGGCCTGCAGTAATACACAGTCCCATAGTGTAAAGAAATGCGTGTGGGTAGTGGTGGGGTGAGAGTGAAGGCTTGGGGCTTCAGTTACAGTGCCTCTGAGCTCTGTTATTCACTCAGCATGTTTTACACACCTACTGCATGTCAGGTGCTGTTTTAGAAGTCATAGGCACACAGAGGGCAGATCTGGCCCTGGGAGGGGTGGACGGGTGGGGCAAAGAATCACATGTTAGGTGATGACAGAAGTAAACACAAGGTTACAAAATATGATGAGTCCATGCAGGGCAAGAACCACATGCTAAAGGGGGAACATTGCACCGAGAGCTGAAGGACTAGTGGGAGGGATGTAGTTGGTGTGTGTGTGTGCACGAGTTTATCCCAGATAGAAGGAACAGCATATGCGAAGGCCCTGGGGTGGGAGACTCCTGGCCTGTTCAGGGAACTGATGGAGGGTCAGGTGGAAATAAGCTGGTGCTGATGTGGGGCCACCAAGAGGAATTTACTTTAAATAAAGGTCCATGGAACTATTTGCTTTCCCAGAGTGTGTTTGCTTGTGTGTGTATGTGTGTGTGTATGTACACATGCAAGTGGCAAGGCAAAGAAGGAAGCAGAGGCCATGAAGAGAAGGAACTGGGAAGCCCCTGATACCCAGATGGGCACCTTGCGGGTGAGTAAAGCTATGATCTCGTAGTCATCATGGTGGGGACCTGGCACACCATATGAGTGGGCCACACCAGTCACAGGCAGCTTTGGGGCAGGGGTAAGACGGGGGCAGAGGGTCTTCTCCCCCAAAGGAGGGAGGTCACATCTTTCCTGACATTTCCAAAGGGTTAATTGCTATCAGTGGGGGACTCTGGGATTAGAAGAGAAAGTGAGAGGGAGCATCTTTGCTCTCCTTTTCTGCTGAAAAAGGAGTGGAAGTGACATTCCAGGAGCACCTACAGGGATCAGGCATGGTCCCCTTGCTTTATCACCACCAACCTCATGAGGAGACCCTTAATCCCCTCAATCAGCCAACATCACTGAAGGGAGGCAGACTATGGCCTGGGGTGCCCTGGGCTGTGTCTTCCTCTGAAGCCTGTTTGCTGGCTGGCCTGCTCCAGGAGGCCCTGCCATCACAAGTCCCTTCCCTCCCCTCATCCTCCTGCAGTCCCAGCCCTGGGCAGCCTCCTTGTCCATTTTTTGTGTTGCTCAGAGGAGGGCTAGATGTATGGCTTTGTCCTATATTGCCCTGAGCTCCCCCAGGCCCAGCCCAGAGCTCCCCAGGTTTCTCCTCTCATCCCTCTGCTGGGGCCTGGAGAGCTTAGTGACCCTGAGATGGGAGGAGGGGGATCTGTGTGATGGGCTAGGTCCAGGGAGTTGTGGGTTCTGGGGGTGTGGGGGATGGGGTGTAGGAGATAGGAGATGGAAATGTGGAGGATGGGGGTGTGGGTCCTGGGGGATGTGGGAGCATGGGCGTGTGGAGATCTGGGATGTGGGTGCCTGGGAGTGGGGGTTGGGAGTGTGGGGCATGGGAGTAAGGAGACCTGGGGGTGTGACGGTTGTGGGTGCCTGGGAGTATGAGGGTTGGGAGGATAGGGGATGGGAGTGTAGGTGCCAGGACTTTTGTGTCAAGGAAACCTGGATTCTCTGTTGCCCTGATCACCAGCAGGATAAGCTCACTAATCATGCTTTCTCATTTGTGCTGCTTATTCCAAGAACCATGTGCTGAACCTGCAGTCTTTGCCATGCAGACTTGGCACAGAGCAAACTCTGTCTCTGTGAGCCTCCTTTCTGCCCTTCCTTCCACCACTGACCATCCCCATGCTCCTCTGTGGGGCCCCCAGCAGCCCAGGGTGGGGCTGACCTGGGCCAGGTGGTAGTCCTAGGCACCCACATGCTGATCCATTCCCATGACCATACAGAATCCCCAAGAGGTCTCAACGGCTTTCTTTGGGAGTGGAATGTTCCCAAGCATCTAGTTTGCCCCTTTCGGGCAATTTCTTTCTGGAAAACTCAGACACTTGTCAGAAATAAGAAAGGCACCTCTGGGACTAGTTAGACCCAGATGGAATGTTCCTGGATCACAGAATCCACTGCTGATCATTATGACTGGGAAAGAAGGAACCCCAGCACCCACCGTGGGCACTGAGCAATCTGCTTTCAGAATCAGAGTTGCAGGCCCCAGGCTGGCAGCCAACCATTTTTTTCACCGTTGACTCTCTTATCTTCCTTAAAATGACCCCCACAATAGCCTCCTTGCCCTGCTATGAGTGTGGCTCTATTCCTATCTGTGCTCTCTCTGCTCCCAGCACTACAGAAACCAAAGACCATCTAGTAAATAGAAAAGATTTCATCCCAGAAAGCCATCTTTTGAAATCAGTTTCTGTTTTTTGACCCTGATTCATCATTTAATAGGTATGCAGGAGGAGAAAGGGGTGACAGAGGATGAGATGGTTGAATGATATCACTGACTCAATGGACATGAGTTTGACCAAACTCCGGAAGACGGTGAAGGTCAGAGAAGCCTGGCCTGCTGCAGTCCATGGGGGTCGCAAAGAGTCAGACTCGACTTAGACTGAACAACAAATCCAGGTCTGAAATCCTTACTTCTGTTGCTCATGAGCCCGCTGCTCTGGGGTCAGCTTCTCTGCCCAAAGATATAGGTATGCAGGAGCTCTTCTGCTAGGCGAGTATTCCTAAGTTGCTTTCTCTGAAGCAGCAGCTTCCCTTTGAACTTGGCTGGCAGCACAAGAAGCTGGACAGGAGATGGTTGGGAGTGGCGTCCTCCACTTT
The DNA here is from genome assembly GCF_000754665.1 of Bison bison bison. Classification (NCBI taxonomy): domain Eukaryota; kingdom Metazoa; phylum Chordata; class Mammalia; order Artiodactyla; family Bovidae; genus Bison; species Bison bison. The sequence continues at coordinate 1,168,423 of NW_011494781.1, read as the reverse complement.
CACGTGCTCTGCTCCAGGTTCCACTGCTGTTTCTCCTGGCAGTACTTGCTGCTGAGTTCCACTGTGACAGCCTGGTGGGGATGGAACCCCAGCTCAGACCCCTGCCTTCTGAAGTCAGTTCCTAAAAGACAACCTCTCTGCCTATTCAGAAGGGGCCATGTGTCCCTAAGGGACAGTTAATTCAAAATTTACTCTTCAAATCCCCCCTTTTCTGTTTATAATAACACTCTTCAAAGCCAGCTGTGTAGCAGGAGTCTTTTCCTTGATGGTGAAGGAAGTCCAGCCTGTCCCACATTTGTGGGTGTCCTTTTTTCCTTTAATAGCATCTGCAGAGCTTTGGGGAAGCTGTTCCTGCTGACAGGCCCCCGTTTGGGGCCGATGGTTGTGGGCCCAGGGCTCCTTGAGCTGAGAAGGGGAGTCCTGAGGCAGAGATCCCCACGATCTCCCTGATATTGTGATTCATAATAAATATAGAATTTGGTCTTTGCCATTTCCTGGCTCATGGTTTCCCAAAACCTTGGAATTTTCAAGCAACGAGAGCAATAGGAGCATCTTTTGTCTTCCCTGGTGGCTCAGCTGGTAAAGAATCTGCCTACAATGTGAGAGATCCTGGTTTGATTCCTGGGTAGGGGAGAGCTGCTGGAGAAGGGATAGGCTACCCGCTCCAGTATCCTGGCCTGGAGAATTCCATGGACTGTACAGTCCATGGGTTTGCAAAGAGTTGGACACAACTGAGTGATTTTCACTTTCACTTTGTTATAATGTTTGGTCCCTTGTCCTCAGTTACCTGAAATTGCTTCAGAGCCATAAAGATGAAAAGGACATCACTTCCTACCATGCGTGAGTTTATGTTAATGAGGTGGCTTTTGTACCACACCTAAGGGATTTCTGGTGGCTCAGAAGGTAAAGAATTTGCCTATAATGTGGGAGACCCAGGCTTGATCCCTGGATTGGGAAGATCCACTGAATAAGGAAATGGCTACCCATTCTGGTATTGTTGCCTGGAGAATTTCATAGACAGAGGAGCCTGGTGGCTACAGTCCAAGGGGTCACAAAGAATCAGACATGACTTAGTGACTAACAGTTTCACTAAAAATTGAGAGCTGGTTGCCGGGGGAATCATTAAGAATAGTGGGGATAGAACTTTCAGCCCTATGACCTGGTTTCCAGGGAATGGAGAGGGGACTGAATCAAGCACCAACGGCCAATTATTTCATCAATCATGCCTGTGTAATGAGGCTGCCACAAAAGTCCAAAGGAATGGATTCAGAGAACTTCTGGGTTGGTGAATCAGAACTTGTCCTTGTGCTGCTGGACTGGACCCCAAACACCACAGGGACAGAAGCTCCTTTGTTTGGGACCTTGCCTCATCTGGCTTTAACATCCTCTGCAATTAGCAGGTGATCTAGTGAGTCAATGGGTTTTGTGAGGTCTGTGAGTTTCTCTAGCAAATTAATGGAATATAAGGTGAAGGTCATGGGAACCTCTGATCTGCAGCTGGTTGGTCAGAAGCAAGGTGACCAACTGATGTTGCAGTTGGCATCTGAGTGGAGGGTGGTCTCCTGGGAGTGAGCCCCTAAACTGTGGGATGTGACACTATCTCTAAATAGAGAGTGTCAGAGTGGAATGAAATTGTGGGACACCCAGTCAGGGTCTGCTGAGAATTGCATAGTGTACGAAAAACACATACAGTATCACATGATCACAAGCTGAAGCAGGTAAGTTTAACATAGTGGAAAGAACTCAGGGTAAATGTTTTCCTGAGGTGGGACAAATACCAGGGTCAGCCTGGGAAGTGGTTGAAACAGTTGGTGATTAGTAAGGAAGGTGTGAAATGATTGCTTGGTAACTTTGAGGCATTGATGTGTGCATTGCCATTTTGTTTATTCTTGGCATGCATAGAGCATCCTTGGGTGGCCAGGTTGTATGTAGTCCTTTGAAGCTCTAGTCTGCTGGCTTCTGTGCCCAGGCTGCAGAAATGGCTATTTTTTTGGTGGCACTGCCTCCAATTATAGACACAGTGTCCGCTGGAAAGAAGAAGGTCTTTGAAGTACTAACAAGCTTCACACTGGACAAAAAAATGTTGCTCTGATCCTATGGAGGGAACTCAGCCCACTCACTGGATCCTGGGGACAACATTGCTCTGGTCCAGTATATGCAGAGTACATCATGAGAAACTCTGGGCTGGAGGAAGCACAAGCTGGAATCAATATTGCCAGGAGAAATATCAATAACCTCAGATATGCAGAAGACACCACCCTTATGGCAGAAAGTGAAGAGGAACTAAAAAGCCTCTTGATGAAAGTGAAAGAGGAGAGTGAAAAAGTTGGCTTAAAGCTCAACATTCAGAAAATGAAGATCATGGCATCCAGTCCCATCACTTCATGGCAAATAGATAGGGAAACAGTGGAAACAGAGTGGGACTTTGTTTTTCTGGGCTCCAAAATCACTGCAGATGGTGATTGCAGCCATGAAATTAAAAGACGCTTACTCCTTGGAAGGAGGGTTATGACCAACCTAGATAGCATATTAAAAAGCAGAGACATTACTTTGTCAACAAAGGTCTGTCTAGTCAAGGCTATGGTTTTTCCAGTAGTCATGTATGGATGTGAGAGTTGGACTGTGAAGAAAGCTGAGCACAGAAGAATTGATGCTTTTGAACTGTG
>NW_011494781.1:1163607-1165657 GCF_000754665.1 Bison bison bison | reverse complement strand
AACAAAGGGTCTGTCTAGTCAAGGCTATGGTTTTTCCAGTAGTCATGTATGGATGTGAGAGTTGGACTGTGAAGAAAGCTGAGCACAGAAGAATTGATGCTTTTGAACTGTGGTGTTGGAGAAGACTCTTGAGAGTCCCTTGGACTGCAAGGAGATCCAACGAGTCCATCCTAAAGGAGATCAGTCCTGGGTGTTCATTGGAAGGACTGATGTTGAAGCTGAAACTCCAGTACTGTGGCCACATGATGCGAAGAGCTGACTCATCGGAAAAGACCCTGATGCCGGGGAAGATTGAGGGCAGGAGGAGAGGGGGATGGCAGAGGATGAGATGCTTGGATGGCATCACTGACTCGACGGACGTGGGTTTGGGTGGACTCTGGGAGTTGGTGATGGACAGGGAGGCCTGGCATGCTGCGATTCATGGGGTCGAAAAGAGTTGGACACGACTGAGCGACTGAACTGAACTGAACTGAGTAGGACCCCACTGCCCTCTTGAGCTAACCTGAGGGGGCCAGCCACCCAGCCGCATATGGTCAGTAAGGAGGGGGTGTCCTGCCAGGAGATGTGCTCTCCATCTTGAGCCCAGGCTTCCAGGTGAGTGTCTGTGCAGTGGCAGGTCCACGTGTCTCCTGGTTCTGGGATATGAGTTGCGGTGCTGGGTCTCTGGGTGATGTCACTGTAGGTGTGGGTGTCCAGGGTCATGATGGTGTCCAAGGTTATGGTGAACAGTTCCTTGTAGTTGCCCTTCCCCTCTAAATTTCTGTAAATGTTAACATCTTTGTAAGGTTGGGGAACACTCAGCCCAAACTGGATGAATAAAAATTGCAAAATTACAGCTCCGGGGAGTGGGCTGTCCCTGGAATGACTGGACCCCTTGTGCAACTCCTTCTCTTTTCCTTTCAAAATAATCAGGATATGAAGCCTGGAACTCACAGGGAAGGTTTGTTTCAGACCCCACAGAGGTGCTTACAGTAAGACAATGAGATTTGCTTTCTCTGTACTGCTGTCAGTCATGCTTCATTGGACACTGAAGGGCTTTGACTTGTATAGCCGATGGCCTTGAATCCTGGACCGGGTGGCCCCCACGGTCACTGCCCTCCTGAGGGGACTGGAGCACAGTTAATGTGCCAGAATCTTGCAGTACACATCAGAGGCTGCCAGGTCAGGCAGCCATGGCTTGGGGACTTTCTGAGACCTCAGGATGTCTCCCCAGGAGATACTCTTCCCGTGCCTTGAACGGCTCCCAGGAGTCTGAGAAAGAGAGAGGCTAAGATGGATCTCAGGTGGCGCTAATGGTAAAGAACCCACCTGCCAATGCAGGACCTGCAAGAGACACAAGTTTGATCCCCGGGTTGGGAAGATCACCAGGAGGAAGGCATGGCAACCCACTCCAGTATTCTTGCCTGGAGAATCCGATGGACAGAGGATCCTGGCGAGCTACAGTTAATGGGGTCTCAGAGAGTCAGACAAGACTGAAGTGACCTAGCACACAAGGTGGGTCTCAGACAGGCTGAACTCCTTGTTTGTTCAGAATGTGAACTCTGGTCACAATCGACAGCGCTGGCATTTGCTTATAAGGTCTTTACGAGGCTGAAATTGGAAACCACACAGAGCAAGCACAGTTTTACAGGCTCCAGCTTGATGGATGCCTGATATCACACTCGGTTGTTTTCCAGAGCTAAACTGGTTGACCTCTGCTGCTGCATGTACTTATCAACAACTTGTAGAAGAGAAATTTTTTCTAATTTATGAGAAAATGGAATGTTTTTTGCAGGAGCCTTTAAGAAGCTGAAGTTGAACGGTTCTATGAAGACCTACAAGACCTTTTAGAACTAACACCCCAAAAAGATGTCCTTTTCATGATAGGGGACTGGAATGCAAAAGTAGGAAGTCAAGAAACACCTGGAGTAACAGGCAAATTTGGCCTTGGAATACAGAATGAAGCAGGGCAAAGATTAATAGAGTTTTGCCAAGAAAATGCACTGGTCATAGCAAACACCTTGTTCCAACAACACAAAAGAAGACTCTATACATGGACATCACCAGATGG
>NW_011494781.1:1162418-1163028 GCF_000754665.1 Bison bison bison | reverse complement strand
TGACTGTGGCTCAGACCATGAACTCCTTATTGCCAAATTCATACTTAAATTGAAGAAAGTAGGGAAAACCACTAGACCATTCAGGTATGACCTAAATCAAATCCCTTATGATTATGCAGTGGAAGTGAGAAATAGATTTAAGGAACTAGATCTGATAGATAGAGTGCCTGATGAACTATGGAATGAGGTTCGTGACATTGTATAGGAGACAGGGATCAAGACCATCCCCATGGAAAAGAAATGCAAAAAAGCACAATGGCTGTCTGGGGAGGCCTTACAAATAGCTGTGAAAAGAAGAGAAGCGAAAAGCAAAGGAGAAAAGGAAAGATATAACATCTGAATGCAGAGTTCCAAAGAATAGCAAGAAGAGATAAGAAAACCTTCTTCAGCGATCAATGCAAAGAAGTAGAGGAAAACAACAGAATGGAAAGACTAGAGATCTCTTCAAGAAAATCAGAGATACCAAAGGAACATTTCATACAAAGATGGGCTTGATAAAGGACAGAAATGGTATGGACCTAACAGAAGCAGAAGATATTAAGAAGAGATGGCAAGAATACACACAAAAAAGATCTTCATGACCCAGATAATCACGATGGTGTGATCACTG
>NW_011494781.1:1160300-1162318 GCF_000754665.1 Bison bison bison | reverse complement strand
GGAAGAAACACAAGCTGGAATCAAGATTGCCAGGAGAAATATCAATAACCTCAGATATGCAGATGACACCACCCTTATGGCAGAAAGTGAAGAGGAACTAAAGAGTCTCTTGATGAAGGTGAAAGTCAAGAGTGAAAAAGTTGGCTTAAAGCTCAACACTCAGAAAACGAAGATCATGGCATCCGGTCCCATCACTTCATGGGAAATAGATGGGGAAACAGTGGAAACAGTGTCAGACTTTATTTTTTTGGGCTCCAAAATCACTGCAGATGGTGACTGCAGCCATGAAATTAAAAGACACTTACTCCTTGGAAGAAAAGTTATGACCAACCTAGACTGCATATTCAAAAGCAGTGACATTACTTTGCCAAGAAAGGTCCATCTAGTCAAGCCTATGGTTTTTCCAGTGGTGATGTATGGATGTGAGAATTGGACTGTGAAGAAAGCTGAGCACTGAAGAATTGATGCTTTTGAACTGTGGTGTTGGAGAAGACTCTTGAGAGTCCCTTGGACTGCAAGGAGATCCAACCAGTCCATTCTGAAGGAGATCAGCCCTGGGATTTCTTTGGAAGGAATGATGCTAAAGCTGAAACTCCAGTACTGTGGCCACCTCATGCGAAGAGTTGACTCATTGGAAAAGACTCTGATGCTGGGAGGGCTTGGGGGCAAGAGGAGAAGGGGACGACAGAGGATGAGATGGCTGAATGGTATCACTGACTCGATGGACATGAGTCTGAGTGAACTCCGGGAGTTGGTGATGGACAGGTAGGCCTGGCGTGCTGCGGTTCATGGGGTCACAAAGAGTTGGACATGACTGGGTGACTGATCTGATCTGATCTTTAGGTCTGGCAGAGAGAACACCAGCAAAGATTGAGAAAATTTAGTCCATGTTGATCCGGGCCAGTGTTTGATTAAAGGTTTTTGTAAACTTCTGCCTGAGGGAGGATTAGAGTGAAGGTGGGTGGGTTCAAGGGCCAGGTCTTACCCGAGATCATGAGAAGTAAAATGCTTGCAAAATACTCTGGCATGGAGGACAGAATGCAGGTCATGTTCCAGGGAGACCTGCTCCCAGGAGGAGAATCCTGGGGAGCTCCTGTGATTAATACCATAGAAGGGAGCAGAAGACAGTAGACTTGGCCAGAGGGAGGTGTGCACACTCAGTACAAGCCCACTAAGGCTGCAGCCAAGCCCTCTAAGCACTGGGGAGCAGCAGTAAGGAGCAGGGCCAAGCCCATTACCAAGCGCAAGACGGCCTGTTGATGGTTCATGTGGGGGCATCCAGTCCTATCACTTAATGGGAAACAGAAGGGGAAAAAATGAAAACAGTGATAGATTTTATTTTCTTAGGCTCCAAAATCATTGCTGATGGTGACTGCAACCATGAAATTAAAAGACGCTTGCTCCTTGGAAAGAAAGTGATGACAAACTTAGTGTATTAAAAAGCAGAGACATTGCTTTGCTGACAAAGGTCTATATAGTCAAAGCTATGGCTTTTCCAGTAGTCATGTATGGATGTGAGAGTTGGACCATAATGAAGGCCAAGAGCTGAAGAATTGATGCTTTTGAACTGTGGTGTTGGAGAAGACTCTTGAGAGTCCCTTGGTCTGCAAGGAGATCAGCCAGTCAATCCTAAAGGAAATCAACCTTGAATATGCATTGGAAGGCCAGATGCTGAAGTTGACGCTACAATACTCTGGCAACCTGGTTCTGACTCATTAGAAAAGAACTGACTCATTAGAAAAGACCCTGATGCTGGGAAAGACTGAGGGCAGGAGGAGAAGGGGGCGATAGAGGATGAGATGGTTGGATGGCATCACTGACTTCAATAGACATGAGTTTGAGCAAGCTCTGGGAGATGGTGAAGGTCAGGGAAGCCTGGTGTGTTGCAGGCCATGGGGTTGCAGAAAGTTGGACATGACTTAGCGACAACAACAACAACAATGCTCTCCTTCAGCCACCGTTCCTGCCTGTGCCTTCCAGGCTGCACCTGGAACCTATAGTTTCCCTCTTTCCAGCAG
>NW_011494781.1:1138465-1160200 GCF_000754665.1 Bison bison bison | reverse complement strand
AGGTTGTGTGGCTGAGCTGGGGACTCCTGGTCTTGCGAGCAGCCATTGTCCATGGAAGCTGGGATTTGGCAGATAAATCCTAACCCCTCATGGATGACTCCCAGGCAGCATCAGTGTGTCCCCTAGAGCCCCCAGCAGGATGAGCTCCAGATGCCAACAGTGTGACTTGATGGACAGCATGACCCTCATAGGCCTCCTTCCTTCCTGCCTCACCGGCCCCTCCCCTCCTTTCCCCCTGGGCAGACAGCTGTATTGGGTGCTTGCCTCCAAGTTAGCTACTGGAGGCACCCTCTCCACTCAGTGTGATGAAGTGGGACCCAGAGGAACATGGACTGTGCCTCTGCTCCCGAATGAAGCCCCTGGTGGGGAAAATGCACCATGGAGGGTCTCCCTGACCCAAGTCTCTATCTACCATCCTAACAAGCAGCAACCACTGAGTAGTGGTCCCTGGAGACCTCATCTGACCTGGGATGAGTTGAACCATAAAGAACACTGAGTGCTAAAGAATTGATGCTTTGAACTGTGGTGCTGGAGAAGACTCTTGAGAGTCCCTTGGACTGCAAGGAAATCAAGCCAGTCAATCCTAAAGGAAATCAGTCCTGAATACTCATTGGAAGGACTGATGTTGATGTTGAAGCTCTGATTCTTCGGCCACTTGATGCAAAGAGCTGACTCATTGAAAAGACCCCGATGCTGGGAAAGATTGAGGGCAGGAGGAGAAGGAGGCAACAGAAGATGAGATGGTTGGATGGCATCATTGACTCAATGGACATGAGTTTGAGCAAGCTCTGGGAGATGGTAAAGGTCAGGGAAGCCTGGTGTGCTGCAGTCCATGGGGCTGCAGAGAGTCAAACGTGACTCTGACAGAACAACAACATTGAGATTTATAGGAAATATATATTTGGCTGTGTTCCACAGTTGCTCGCTCACAGCTCATAAACCCTTGGAATTTCTTAAATGTAGAGTGATAAAACTGTCTTTTGTCATATGGATGAGGTGACTTTTGGCAGCACCTAAATATGGGGGCTGATTGCCAGGAAAACCAATCATGTGATTAAAAGGCTGGAATTTCAGTCCCACCCGTTGATTTCCAGGGAGGGGAGAGGAGGTTGAATCAATTGTCACCTGCCAATTATTTAGATAATCGTGATAATGTAATGAAGCCTCCACAAACTCTCAAAGGACAGATTTTTGACCATTTCAGAAAGCTACTGTGTGACACCGAGTTGGGCTCCAAGCTCTGTGTGGACAGAGACCTCTCTGTTCAAAACCCCAGCCTATGAATCTCTTCATCTGACTGTTGATTCATATCTTTCAATATCCTTTTATAATAAATAGTAATCTGTTGAGGAAACAGATTTTCTTGAGTTCTGTGAGCCATTCTAGCACATTAATTGAATCGAGGAAGTGGGTGGGGGTTTGTGGGAAGCTCTGATTTATAGTAGAAGGGAAGCACACACACAGAGGGGAAGTGTAGGTAACAACCCGGGTTTGTGGCTGGCATCTGAAGAGGAGCGTGGCCTTGTGGGTTGGAGCATTTTACCTGTGGAATCTGATGCTATTGCTGGGTAGATAGTGTTAGAATTGAGTTGAAGTCTTGGACCCCCTGCTGGCATCTAAGTATTGCTCACCAGTGTGGAGAAACCACACATAAGTGTTGGATTCATTCCAGGGACCCCAAAGAAGGATCTTAGAGGATGCAGTCAGGTTAAGATGAGGGTATTAGAGTGGGTCCTAATCCATTATGACTGGAGTCCTTATAAAAAGAGGAAGAGCCAGACACACAGGGAAGATGGCCATGTGAGAGCGGAGGCAGAGATGGGAGTAGTGCATCTACGAGCTACCATCAGCAGCTGGAAGAGGCAAGAAAGGATTCCACCCAGAATCTTGCAGGGAGCTTGCCGACACCTTGGTTTCTGATTTCTGGACTCCAAAGCTGTGAGATGATACATTTCCATTGCTTAAGCACCCCAGTTAGTAGTGCTTTGTTAGAGCAGCCCCAGGAAACCAGGCCTCCGCACCGCAGTCATCTCAGCAGTGCTTCTCTTCCTGAGCTCAGGGAGTTACTGGAAAACAGGCAAATACACCTGCCAAACGCATCCATCAATGCAGCATTGCTGTGCATGTCATGCAGTGAATCCTCGAACCCAGCTCACTGGCATCAGCATACCCACCTGGCAGAAGAAGAAACTGAGGCACAGAGTCCACTCAGAGACTCATAGCAGCACCCAAGACTGCACAGACAGGAGCTGGAGGAGCAGTGATGGGGTCTAGGTTTTCTGTTAGCATATCGAGCTCAACTCCATGCCTGTGGGTCTCCAAACTGGAAACACAGAGTGGGTAAGATGTTTTCGTAAAAGGGGAACATCTCAGGGTGGAGAGATTATGACTTTTAGAGTCATATCACTCTGATGCGAAGAGCTGACTCATTGGAAAAAACCCTAATGCTGGGAAAGATTGAGGCATAAGGAGAAGGGTTGACAGAGGATGAGATGGTTGGATGGCATCACCGACTCAAAGGACATGAGTTGAACAAACTCTAGGAGATAGTGAAGGACAAGGAAGCCTGGCGTACTGCAGTCCACAGGGTCACAAAGAGTTGGACATGACTGAGCGACTGAACAACAACTCTCTGGCTTCATTTTCTAGAATCAGCTATATGACTTTGGCCAAACTGCTTGAGGTTCCATTTGCCCATCTGCACAATGGGTGTACTAATGAGTAGCTCCAGTTAGCAATGCAGTGAATGACTTAGGCGGCTATGTGAGCCTGGTCTTTCGCTGAAGGCCCAGCATTTGAACTTGTGCTTTCTATTTTCTGCATTATAATGAGCAGGGGTGTTTGAATGTGATGCCTGTTCTCCCGTCACACTGAAGCCTCTGAGAATGACAGCCAATGGTGGGACCCATGATGGGCTGAGGGGACACCACTGTGAGTGACAGACACTGTAGCTCTGGAGGGGTCCCTGCAACATATGCCCACCACACGCCTCCTTCAAGAGTTCCCTTTTTAAAATTCATTTTTAAATAAATAAAAAAATTATATGTTTATTTATGGCTTCACTGAGTGTTTGTTGCTATGCATGGGCTTTCTCTAGTTGTGGCGAGGGGGGCTGCCCTTCACCATGGTGTGCAGGGTTCTCACTGCGATGGCTTCTTTTGTTGTGGAGCATGGGTTCTAGAGCACAGGCTCAGTAGTTGTGGGCGTGGGCTTACTTGCCCTGCAGCACGTGGGAACTTCCTAAACCAGCGATCAAACATGTGTCCCCTCCCCCGGCAGAACGTAAATCCTTGGGATTCTTTAGGCAAGAATGACGATGTGGGTTGCCATTTCCTACTCCAGGGGATCTTCCTGACCTAGGGATCAAACTCGTGTCTCTGCTGCACTGGCAGACAGACTCTTAAACACTGGACCACCAGGGAAGTCCCATAAGCTCCTTTTGTAAGTGAGGGGCTGAAGCCTGGGGAGGCAGGACAGCTTATTCAAGACCCTGAATCCTTAGAAGAGCTGAGAGGTGTTTCTGGGATCCACCGGGCCTTGTGTTGCCCATCTGTCCAGTCTATCCATTCTGAAGGGTGGCTCCTAACTCCTCCTGCTCCCTCCATTTACTCACAGCGAGTAACACGCAATGTTGGTGTGTGAGCCTGACCTGGGAAGGCTTTAACAAGTGCAGTTTGTGAAGGCAGAGATGTGGAAAGTGATCTGGAGGTGTCAGCAAAATAATATCTATCCACTTCCCTGGTGGCTCAGCAGTAAAGAATCTACCTGCAATGCAGGAGACTCAGGAGATGCAGGTTCTATCCCTGAATCAAGAAGATCCCCTGGAGAAGGAAATGACAGCCCACTCCAGTATTCTTGTCTGGAGAATCCCATGGACAGTGGAGCTTGGTGGCTATAGTCCATGGGGTCGCAATGAGTTGGTCACAACTTAGTGACTAAACCACATCTATCTATCTATCTATCATCTATCTATCATCTATTATCTATCTCTGTCTATATATGGGGGGAAAATGTGTAACCATTTGCCACGGCCACACTGAACAAAAACAGAACCATAACTGAGCAGGAACACCACCAATGGCTTCATCTCAGAAACGAAGCTGAATGAAAGCTGAAGGTTGGGAGGACACAGTCCAGAGTGTTTTCAGGCAAATCTGGGGAATTATATTGACAACTAGTACAAATCATGCTTCATAGTGAAAGCCAGGCCAGGAAACCACTTACCTAGGTAGTAGCAAAGTATATACAGCAGCCTCATTTTCTCTAAGGTTGTAAAACATCCACATACCAGTTACTCATGGAGAAAACTTGCTGTCCCACCTTCAATTCTCATGAAAGCTGAGCCCTCTGCCATTTCCATCAGCCACCTGGTGGGCTATGAATAGAAGGAAGTCGGTAAGTTTACACAAGCTAGGAGGTAAAATCTCCCTTCTCCATTCTCAGCCCAGAAGGGATTTTTTTCCCCCCTCTGTTACCATTTGTTGTGTGAGGGAGGCGTGTGGGGGGAGGGGCTGTGGTCAGTTTTCCGGTGGCTCCTGTTGAAAATATTTTGATACAACTTGTATCCTCAGAGTTCCTGGAGAAACAGAACCAGTAGGATAGATAGATAGATGGTTGTAAGAGAAGACTTATTATAGCAAATGACCCACACGTTTATGGAGGCTGAGAGGTGCCATGATCTGCTGTCTGCAAGCTTGAGATCAGAAAAGTCTGGTAGAATTCAGTTACTGTCAGGAGGTCTGATGTCTGAAGACAGGAGAAGACAGATGTCCCACTTAAGAGGGGAGAGTGAATCTGCCTTTCCTCTGCCTTTTTGTCCCTTTCCGGTCCTCAGGAGACTGGCTGATGACTGCCCACACTGGCAAGGGTGACATTGACTCAGTCCACTGAATCAAACGCTAATCTCCTCTGAAACATCCCACAGACGTACCAAGAAATAATGTTTTACCAGGTGTCTGGTAAACAGTTTCACCAGAATTAAACAGTCTCACATAGAATTAAACGTCTCACGATCTCTTTGGAAAACAACCTGAGTGTGGGCCCTCTCGGATGGGCTTTGCCTGGAGAAGTAGGACAGGAGACACCTACAGCTATTTGCAAAGTAGGAGCGATGGAGCTGGTCTGAGCTGGCTGGGGAGACACAATCTAAGTGCCTCCAAACAGGCCAGCACAGACATGGCCTACTCATCGTGTGGGCCTTGCCCCGACATCTGGTACACCTGCCATCTGTGGGTAAAATGCCCCCAAACTGCAGATGGCTCATGCCAGACTGAGGGTTTCCATGGGGGCCCAGAAAGTCTTAGCGTTGCTGTTCCTCTGCAGCCAGTTTAGAGGAGCCACATGAACAGCAGGCAGGCCGAAAAACCTCCCGGAGGTTGGAAGGATCTAGTCTTTGTGGACAGTGTTTTTAAGAACCACAATAAGGCAGATGCTGGGATTTTGATCAGTGCCAACTATTTCAGGGTCCAGCCATGGCTGGCATCCCTCCATGGTGCCACTGGAGGCACTGTCCAGCGTGTCCAGAATTTCTGACAGCCCGTCACGGCTTGGATGCTAGTGTTGGCCAAACCACCATTCTCTTTTAGAAGGTTCTGTAGAAGGTGTCAGCTCTTCTGAGGATAAACCACTGCGATTCTTTAAACTTGCCAGTCGCTATCAAGTTATAGACTCGAATCTGTGCTCAGCACAGACTATTCTCCTAGTAGCTGTGCTGATATTGAAATGGACACAAGCTGCCCCAAAATGTGTTGTGCTCACCTGGGTGCACAGCCAGGGTTTAGGCAGATGTTCTTTGATCTGATTCATTAAGTTGGAGAAATTCACCATGCCTCCCCATCCTCCTATGGGCTTCCTTTGAAATCAACAACAAATTAATCCCTGATGACCACAGACAATATTTGACACAGACATGGACTGAAGCCCACCGGGCTTCTCTGTCCATGGGATTTCCCAGGCAAGAATACTGGAATGGGTTGCCATTTCTTTCTCCAGGGTATCTTCCTGACCCAGGAATCGAACCTGTGTCTCCCACAGCTCCTGCACTGGTGGCAGATTCTTGACCACTGATCCACCTGGGAAGCCATTTATTTATTATTGGAATAGAATTGCTTTACAATGTTGTGTTAATTTCTGCTGTACAACAAAGTGAATCAGCTATGTGTATACATATATTCCCTCCCTCTTGAACCTTCCTCACACCCCTCCCACAACCCTCTAGGTGATTACAGAGTGACAGCTGAGCTCCACTGTGCTCTACAGCTGGTTGCCACTAGCTGTCTATTTTACACACGGCAGCGTGTATATGTCAATGCCACTCTCCCATTCATCTCACCCTCCCCAGCCACCCGCCCCAAGTCCACACGTCTGTTCTCTACATCTGCATCTCTATTCCTGCTCTGGAAATAAGTTCATCTGTACCATTTTTCTAAATTCCATATATATGTATTAATACATGATATTTGAATATTCATTGGAAAGACTGATGCTGAAGCTGAAGCTCCAGTACTCTGGCTTACTTGATGTGAAGAGCTGACTCATTGGAAAAGACCATGATGCTGGGAAAGATTGAGGGCTGGCAGGAGAAGGGGGAGACAGAGGATGAGATGGTTGGATGGCATCACCGACTCAATGGACATGAGTTAGAGCACACTCTGGGAGATAGTGAGGGACAGGGAAGCCTGGCGTACCACAGTCCATGGGGTCACAAAGCATCGGACATGACTGAGCAACTGATAACAAATACGATATTTGTTTTTCTCTTTCTGAGTTACTTCACTCTGTATGACAGACTCTAGGTCCATTCACATCACGGCAACATCCAGACCTTTTAGTGGCTCTGACCAGATGGTGGGCAATGGGGTGGTCTCCAAGAGCTGGCCAGGGACTTCCTTCCCTTCCCGTGAGTGAGAAGCCTGGCTTCAGGGACAGGGCATTTGGGTGGCTGTTAGTGCCCTTGCTGGCCATGAGACAAGTGTATGTGACCTCAGTTCTTCAGGACAAGGAGAGGCCTGGGAAGTAGAGCCATTTGTCCTGCAGGACACTTGGTGGTGACTCTCAAGCTGTCAATAGAGTGGCTGTCCAAACACGAGCCCAGATGTCCCATCTGCACACTGGTCTGACAGTGCCAAGGCACTCCTCTCTGGATTCCCAAGGTGCCGTGGTCAGCTGGGACTGTCCGCTGACCCAGAGCCCTGAGTCAGCCCTGTCATCGCCCAGCTTGGCCCAGTCCACGAGCACCTGAAGATGTGGCCCGGCCAGTTACTGCTTCTGTCTTCTCTCAGGTAACTAAGAGGCTTGGACTAGATCGAGATTGCTCCTCCACTAAGCTGGAAGCCTCATGGGGTGGCAGACATGATTCAGTTCCCAGATAGTTTAAACATCTGTTCCTGCATTTTGAGTGTTTAAAGCGGTGCCTTCAGAGGGAAGCCCAGGCATCCAGGTTTCCAGGCTCCCCGCCCTCCCTACTGTAGACCTGGGCATCCTGTGTTTGCTTTGTGCAGCCACCAAAGGCCTTGGGAAGTGTCACCTTATATCATAACTCTGAACCAGCATGAATGACATGATTTCAAGCCAGTTAGGTCACAGCCTGCAGGTGGGTAGGCACTGGGGTTCGGGGGGTGGGGACAGGGACAGTGGCCCAGTTGAAGTAGGTCCCTGCCCTTGGGCGTGGCTTCCCTTTGTGTCTCTTCATTCTGCGGCCTACGCTTCAAGTTCTGAGCTCCGTTTCCAATAAGCCTTCTTCGGGTGACTCTGTGGCTGGGGCTTGCCATGATATCAGAACACCTGAGCAGAGGGCAGGTCTCCAGGCGCTGCCTGAGGGAGATCTGGCCCCCTGCTCTGCCTCTCTCCCTCTCCTCCCCTCAGTCCACTTGCCCAGATCCCCTGGGCGCCTGCCCCCTCTCATCTTGGCTTCCATCTCACCTCTGTAACACCAGCTCCCACAAGACCAGTGGCCTCTCCTGGACACGCTGCTTTCCCTTTCCTGGCAACTTGTCACTGTCTGCATTCTTCAGGACTTGCTGCGTCAGTGTTTTCTGTTTATTGCTGCTCCCCCCTCAGCTAGAATGCAGACCCTGAGGGTAGAATCTTGTCTTGTTGAAAGCAATCACTGTGCTCTGAGCAGAGTGCAGTTCTGGAGTAAATATCTGGTGATTGAATCAAATGCAGGAGCCGGGCTCATCTCGCCCAGGGCCCCATCCTCAAGGAGTGAAACCCAGGCCCTGAGAGCCCACTGACTTACTGGACATGGTGGCCCTAGCAGTGGTGAAGTGGGTGGCTTGGGATCCACTCAGGGACCTTCTGATGACTCACCATCCCAACTATGAACTCCCCACCCCCTCTTCCTCCTCGAAACCCCACTGCAGATGATGTGACCTGTGGGCTGAGCTCTAGGCACTGAATGAATGAGCTGGTGAGCATGTACAGAAGGCTCTGCAAGCCCTCCTGTCTAGCATGGACAGGGCACTGGGCGCAGGTTCTCAAGCCTGGCCTTGTGACTGTGCCACTTCTGTCTCATTTTCCCCATGTACACAGTGTGGGTAATAAGAACAATGTTTACCTCTTAGGAGTAGGGTGTAGTTTAAAGAGCAAAATGTAAGGAGACTGTTTTGGATAATGCTGACCCTTAGGAGGGACACAGTAGATGTTCACTGTTGCATTAGCAGGAACAATAATACGTTGCCCTTGATACGGTGTTCAACACACAGTGTGGGAAGAAGGTGTGATAAAGTGGATACACCGTTGGATGGATCTGGAAGTATCTCACAGACACTTGTTCAGGGCATAGGGCAAGTCTCCAGTTACCAGGCTTCCTTTCTTAAGTATCTACAGCCCTTTCTTTGTTATTGACTAGCCCTGCATCCATGCCTGCCTTCATAGGTTCATCCTGAGCAGCATGTCCACTCAAGGACATATCAGTGATGCTAAGGACTCTGTTCTGCTCTTTCCCTTCCCCTCACTCAGAATTCCTTCCTCCTCAGCCCAGAAAATCTGTCTGCTGCTTCCCTGGTGGCTCAGATGGTAAAGAATCTGCTTGCAATGCAGGAGATCCCAGTTTGATCCCTGGGTTGGGAAGATCCCTTGGAGAAGGAAATGGCAATCCATTCCAGTACACTTGCCTGGAGAATTCCATGAACAGAGGAGTCTGGCAGGTTACAGTCTATGGGGTCTCAAAGAGTCAGTCATGACTGAGTGACTATAACTTTCACATTCACAGCCCAGTAAACCTGTCTGATGCTAATGGACCAGTCTTTGTACTGAGGCTCCAGGGCGCTGCTTCTTCCCTCCAAGTACTGGGATTGCATCTCCTTGCTAACATGCTGTGAGGCTCTGGGACCCACTCTGGGACCCAGTGGGATCAACACTGCAGTGAGAGGAGAATGTGGACTTCAGAAGAAACTGCCGTGGAAATGGTTGTGGTGAGCCTCACTTAACCTGGAATGCCTTCCTGCAGCTCTCTGGGGCCCCACTCCGGTAGCTTTCTGGCTGCCATCACACTGGCCATTGCTTCCCACCTCCCATGTGGCAAGTCCTCCCCTGGTCACATAGAAGCAGGTCTAGATTCTGGTTGGCTTTGTTATCCCAAGTATGTAGGTAGTACTCCTTTCCTTTCCTGGGGAGCTTGCTTTCTAAGCAGCCCTGGTGCCAGGAGCTAGAGGCTTTTTTTAGGGATGAGCGGGCAGTCCAGCATTTGCACTGAATGTTCTGAGTCGACCTGGCTTGTGCGGGGTCACTGTTGGAAACTGTAGCGGGAAAGCGAGTTACTTCTGAGCCCCAAGGTTCACTGACATTCTATCCCAGTGCCTGGAAAGTTTTCTCTGCAGGCTCCATCCAAAGACCAGCTGTGGCTGCTGGTCTGGGTCTCATTGTTCAGTTGCTCAGTTGTGTATGACTCTTTGTGACCCCATGGACTGCAGCAAGCAAGGCTTCCCTGTCCTTCACAATCTCCTGGATTGTTTGCTCAAATTCATGTCCATTGAGTAAATGATGCCATCCAACCATCTCAACTTCTATTTCTTCTTTCTCCTCTTGACCTCAATCTTTCTCAGCGTCACAGTCTTTTCCAATGAGTTGTCTCTTCGCATCAGGTGGCCAAAGTATTGGAGCTTCAGCTTCAGCATCAGTCCTTCCAATGAATATTTAGGGTTGATTTCCTTTAGGATTGACTGATTTGATCTCCTTGCTGTCCAAGGGACTCTCAAGAGTCTTCTCCACCACCACAGTTTGAAAACATCAATTCTTAGATCCTCAGGCTTTTTTATAGTCCAGCTTTCACATTCATACATGACTACTGGAAAATTCATAACTTTGACTACACGGACCTTTGTCGGCAAAGTAACTTCTTGGCTTTTTAACACACTGTCTAGGTTTGTCATAGCTTTCCTGCCAAGAAGCTATCGTTTTCTAATTTCATGGCTGCAGTCACCATCCACAGTGATTTTAGAGCCCAAGAAGAGGAAATCTATCACTGCTTCCACCTTTCCCCCTTCTATTTGCCATCAAGTGATGAATGGGGCCAGATGTCATGATCTTTGTTTTTGAATGTTGAGTTTTAAGCCAGCTTTTTCTCTTTCCTCTTTCACCTTCATCAAGAGGCCCTTTAATTCCTCTTTGCTTTCTGCCATTAGGGTGGTGTCATCTGTATATCTGAGGTTACTGATATTTCTCCTGGCAATCCTGATTCCAATTTGCACTACATCCAGCCCAGCATTTCACATGATGTACTCTAGATATAAGTTAAATGAGCAAGGTGACAATATATAGCCTTGACATACTCCTTTCCCAGGTTTGAACCAGTCTATCGTTCCATGTCTGGTTCTAACTGTTATTTCTTGACCTGTATACAGGTTTCTCAGGAGGCAGGTAGACACGAACCTATTTGCAGGGCAGGAATAGAGATGCAGATATAGAGAACAGATATGTGGACACAGTGGGGGGAAAGGGATGGTGGGATGGGTTGAGAGAGTAGCATTGACATAAACACATTATTATATGTAAAAGAGATAGCTAGTGAGAAACTGCTGTACTGCACATGGAGCTCAGTTCTGCCCTCTGTGATGAACTAGAGGAGTGAGATTGAGGGGCAGAGTGGGAAGGAGGGAGGGAGGCTTAGGAAGGAGGGGGTGTATGCATGCATATAGCTGAATCACCTTGTTGCATAGCAGAAATGAACACAACATTGTAAAGCAATTATACTCCAAAAACAAACAAACAAACAAACAAACAAACAAAAACTTTAGAGCAGAACTTTCTAGCAGAATGCTGGAGGTGGGACCTCAGAGCCAGACCACCTGTTTCACAGGAAAACTATCCCCTCACTCCTCCCCAGCGTGAGCTTAGCCAGGTGATATGCTAGTATGCGTGCATGCTAAGTTGCTTCAGTCATGTCTGACTCTTTGTGACCGTGTGGACTGTAGCCCTCCAGGCTCCTCTGTCCATGGGATTCTCCAGGCAAGAATACTGGAATGGGTTGTCAAGCCCTCCTCCAGGGCATCTTCCCAACCCAGGGATTGAACCCAGGTCTCCTGCATTGCAGGTGGACTCTTTACCATCTGAGCCACCAGGGAAGGCCCCTCGAATGCTAAACCCTGGGGCAAATTGAATCTTCTGAACGGGTCACACCAGCATCCATCCTGCCCACTAGTTCTCTGATAGTGTGATAACCCTACACCTTTATAGCACTTGTCCCACAGTGAACTGTGCTGGAGGTCTTGCTGTGAGGCTCCGAGGCCATGGGTCACAAACGTTGCCCAGCTGCCCTGTCTGGTTTGGCTTGCTCTGGGGGATGCCAGCTGAAGCACTATGAGGACATTCCAGCAGCCTGAGGGTCATCGAACTTGCCCACAAGTAGTGACTGCAGCCTCTGCTGTCCCCTGACAGGTCTTCCTGGGACTCTGAGCTGGAAAAGCCCAGGTGAGCAGTGTTTAAATTCCTGCCTCAGGGAAACTGGGAGAGGTAATCGAAATTACTGTCATATGCAGATGCTACATTATAAGGAGTTTTGTTACTTATTCATTGCGCCCCGAGAAGGTCCCCAGCAAGAAAGGAGACCGTTCTTACATTATTGAATCTCAGATTGCAGTCAGGCTAAGACTTTCTAGCTCAAAGAAGCTGCTTCTAAAAATCTGGATCACATACTTCACTTTATGAATAAAATATTTATCGCACCCATTGACCATTCAGCTAACGATTTCTAAGGTTTTTGATGTAGCTATCTTGTCTTTGATAAAACTGAAAACAAAACTGAGTCACACATCACAACACACCCTTCTCCTGAGTGGTCCCGGCACCTCACTCATTTGCGCAGCATGTATGGGTACCTGGGCTCCTTGCCCAACCAGAAAGCACTGGAAATAAGAAAAAAAGCTGCTGACCTACACGTTTGCCTGGACATCTGGAAAATAATTTTAAATATTTATATGCGATCTATAGGAGATTACCCATTTGTCATGGAGAACTTCAATTATTAGATGGTCTACCAGAATAAAAAAAAAAAAAACCTGTTTCTTTTTGAGAAAGCGTTTTATAGGTCTGCTGGAAACTCTGCTCTGTTCTGCTTAAATGTGTTTGAAAAACAAAGTGTACTTGCAAAAGGAAGTTGCTGAGTGGTTAAATGGAAGGATGCCCTTGGATTTGGAGTTCTGGACACCAGCTCTGAATGTCTAGCCGTGGGCATGTTTCCCATCAGCCCCTGCTAAGAGGAAGGTTGTCACTTAAAGGAACTTGTAGTGGAAAGTGACTGCTGTTTCCTGGCTGGGGCCAGCTCGACTATTGTGGCTGAGAAACTGTGTGTGCCCTCCTCTCCTTTGTGGCACCAGCACATACTGCAGGGAGGAAGTGTGGTCATGGGACTGGGTGTTACAGATGGCACTGGATGGAACACAGCTGTCCCTCCCTCATGTTGGCAGGATGTGGAGGGGCTGAATGGTGACAGGGCTGCTGGAGAGATGACTGTGGAACAGGCATCACCCCCTACCTGCATTGCACTGGAGCAAGGGGAGGAGGGGAAACAAATTCTTATCTTGTTACTACTCACCCTGGCTAGCTTACTTGGTAATGTCTGGAGGACAGGTGTGTTCCTGAGTTGTCCTTGTCTTTGCAGAATCTGCTAATGATGTTTACAGAAGTGAGTGGAAGAGAAGTGTGCCTTCACTTGGGACAGCAAGTAGCTCAGTGATTCATTTGTTTCTACAAGAAGAAAGAAAGGGCTGAGATCGAACACTGAATGGGAAAGTGGAGCCCGCCAGGCTCTTTGCGTCTTGTCCCTGATAAGAGTTATGGAAGCAGGCCAGCCTTTTGTGTGCACGGGCAGGCAGAATGGGATGTGTTTCCAAGTGTCTACCTTTCTTTTGCTCTCTGTCCCGGTCAGGTGGCCTCACTTAAACTGTTAGGCTTACTGGTTTTCATCAGTAACCACGACTGGGAGGAGAAGAGTGAGTGAGTGAGTGAGGATGCTTTATAGAATTCGAGTTCTTTCCTTGACCATAAAGATTTCTTTAGGAAATCTGGTTGCCTGGAAGCGTAGACAAAAATCAAGGCATCCCTAAAAAGGACCAAGGTCAGATGGGTTTCTGTATTAGCATGATACTTGTAAACTTGAAGTGGGGACAAGGGTATTACGGAATATTTTCTGGATGTGCTTACCTACTTATCCATAAAGGTATTAAATTCTCCCTTTTTTTCCTGTGTGTAAAAATGTCATTCTAGGTGCCTTTCCTACAGGCCTCAAAAGCCTGTTTAAAATCAGATCGCCCACAAAGCACCCACCATAGTCAGCTCCAGCACAGTAGAGCTAACATTCATAAACAGTCATCAATTACCCTGTTTCAATTGGAAAAGGAACATCCAAAATGCCAAGTGGTAAACTATGATGGAAATTTGTATTTTGAAGCTGGTGTTTTTGGAGTTGAAAGACAACAAATAGATCTAACACCTTAAATCATTTTATAGTGAATGTCCATGTCAAAGGTAAAATATTTAATTTTTTCAATTACAAAATTTTATCAAAGTGTCGCTGATTTCCTATGTTTTCTAATTTCTGCTGTGCATCAAAGTTACACAGTTATACACATATGTACATTCTTGCTTTATATTCTTTTTCATTATGGTTTATCCCAGGAGACTGAATATACTCCCCTGTGCTATACCTGAGGACCTTGTTGTTTATCCATTCTAAATGTAATAGTTTGCATCTACTAACCCCAAACAGCCAGTTCGTTCCTCCTCCTCCCCCTCATCCCCTTGGCAACCACAAGTGTGTCCTCTCCGTCTGCGAGCCTGTTTCTGTTTTGTAGGTAGGTTCGTTTGCGCCATATTTCAGATTTCACATGCCAGTGAAAGCATATGGTATTTGTTTTCCTTTTTGACTTACTTCACGTTAGACGATAATCTCTAGTTGCATCCATGTTGCTACAAATGGAATTATTTCATTCTTTTTTATTGCTGAGTAGTATTCCATTTCATCATCATTTCCATGTTTCCCCATCTATTTGCCACAAAGTGATGGGACCGGATGCCATGATCCTAGTTTTCTGAATGTTGAGTTTTAAGCCAATTTTTTCACTCTTCTCTTTCACTTTCATCAAGAGGCTCTTTAGTTCCTCTTCACTTTCTGCCATAAAGGTGGTGTCATCTGCATATCTGAGGTTATTGATATTTCTCCCGGCAATCTTGGTTCCAACTTGTGTTTCATCCAGCCTGGCATTTCTCATGATGTACTCTGTATTTAAGTTAAGTAAGCAGGGTGACAATATATAGCCTTGACGTACTCTTTTCTGGATTTGGAACCAGTCTGTTGTTCCATGTCCAGTTCTAACTGTTGTTTCTTGACCTGCATACAGATTTCTCAGGAGGCAGGTCAGGTGGTCTGGTATTCCAATCTCTTTCAGAATTTTCCACAGTTTGTTGTGATCCACACAGTCAAATGCTTTGTCGTAATCAATAAAGCAAAAGTAGATGTTTTTCTGGAACTCTCTTCCTTTTTCAATGATTCAGCAGTTGTTTGCAGTTTTATCTCTGGTTCCTCTGCCTTTTTCTAAATCCAGCTTGAACATCTGGAAGTTCACAGTTCATGTACTGTTGAAGCCTGGCTTGGAGAATTTTGACCATTACTTTGCTAGCGTGTGAGATGAGTGCAATTGTGTGGTAGCTTGAGCATTCTTTGGCATTGCTTTTCTTTGGGATTGGAATGAAAACTGACCTTTTCCAGTCCTGTGGCCACTGCTGAGTTTTCCAAATTTGCTGGCATATTGAGTGCAGTACTTTCACAGCATCATCTTTTAGAATTTGAAATAGCTCAACTGGAATTCCGTCACTTCCACTAGCTTTGATGGTAGTGATACTTCTTAAGGCCCACTTGACTTCTCATTCCAGGATTTCTGGCTCTAGGTGAGTGATCACACCATCATGATTATCTGGGTCATTAAGATCTTTTTTGTATAGTTCTGTGCATTCTTGCCACCTCTTCTTAATGTCGTCTGCTTCTGTTAGGTCCATACCATTTCAATGGAAACATTGAGAGACTTTATCTTTTTGGGCTCCAAAATCACTGCAAATGGTGACTGCAGCCATGAAATTAAAAGATGCTTGCTCCTTGGAAGAAAAGCTATGACCAACCTAGACAGCATATTAAAAAGCAGAGACATTACTTTGCCAGCAAAGGTCCATCTAGTCAAAGCTATGGTTTTTCCAGTAGTCATGTATGGATGTGACAGTTGGATTGTGACAAAAGCTGAGCGCTGAAGAATTGATGCTTTTGAACTGTGGTGTTGGAGAAGACTCTTGAGAGTCCCTTGGACTGCAAGGAGATCCAACCAGTCCATCCTAAAGGAAATCAGTCCTGAATATTCATTGGAAGGACGGAAGCTGAAGCTGAAACTACAGAATTTAGGCCACGTGATGCGAAGAGGGGACTCATAGGAAAAGACCCTGATGCTGGGAAAGATTGAAGGCAGGAGGAGAAGGGGACGACAGAGGATGAGATGGTTGGACGACATCACCAACATGATGGACATGAGTTTGAGTAGGCTCTGGGAGATGGTGATGGACAGGGAAGCCTGGCATGCTGCAGTCCATGGGTTCACAAAGAGTCGGACATGGCTGAGTGAATGAACTGACTCCATTTCATATGAACCACATCTTCTTTATCTGTTCATCTGTCCATGGACACTTAGGTTGTTTCCATGAATTGACTATTGTGAATGGTGCTGCTATGAACATAAGGGTGCATGCATCTAAAAAATTTATAGTTTTGTCTGGGTATATGCCCAGGAGTGGTATTGGTGGATTGTATGGTAATTCTATTTTTAGTTTTCTGAAGAACCTCCATTCTGTTTTCCATAGTGTCTGCACCAATTTACATGCCCACCAACAGTGTAGGAGGGTTCAAAGGGAAACTTTTAAATGGAGATGTTTTGAGGTACAACTATTCCACATGCAATTAATTTGTTTAATTGCAGGCCTGGCTATGTGCTATGGTCAGTGTGTTTGTCCTGATCTACCCTCACACAAATTTTCCTGGAATTAGTGACTAGAAAAGCCAAATTTTTCATCTGTAGATTAGGAGATTTTTTGATACATGGAGCTGAAATCTCCTACAAAGAGAATCCAAATGCTTTTGTGTAACTTTATTTTGAGCTGCAGGAATGATCTTGGGCATATCCTTCTATCTCATCTGTGCACAGGGTTTGATTTAAAGTCTATATGACACAAGCACTGTGCCAAGAATGCTTGCGTCTGCAAAGAGCAGAGCAGGATCCCAGCCGGGGCAAGTCACATTTCAAAGCTGACTGTTTCAGAGATTAGATTTGTGGCTCACAGGAGTTAAGGGCTTCTTCAAAAATCCTCTGACCTGTGGTGGGCCGGTGGATTCCAAGTTTATGACTCTGTTTGCTAACTCCTCCTGTGGGAGACGAATTCCTTTCAGAGCCATGACTGTGTTAATGAGGATGAGCAGGCTGTGGAGAAATGCTTCGCTCTTTCCAGCAGACAGACTTGTTTTTCTCAGGCTTTGAGAGACAGGGGTAGTGATGATGATGTCAAGAAGGTTGTGTTGCCCCAAGTCTCCCCCTCCCAAGACTGGGGAGTCATAAAACCTCAGTTAATCTGAGTATAAATGCAAACCTTGCATCTGAGGCCATGATGGCAAGGAACAGAGGGCCTGAAGTGAAGGGATGGGCAACCACGTGCATTGTGGTTTCAGAGATCCCCGATTCTTTGATACCCCTCCAAGTAAGAGGTGGGGGTCTCTGTCACCTCCTCAATTCTGGGTGGGGTTGTGGGTGCTCCACCTAATAGCCTAATAAGGTGGGAGGGAAAGTAGGGGACCTTGGAAGCATGACAACTTTGCCTCATCCTTTTGGGACACTTGCTCTCTATGTTTCTTCCCAAGCAGGAAGCCTACCCCACGTGGAGAGGGTTCTCAGGGTTACCAGCCCCCGTGGATCCCAGCTTGGAGTCACCCCATCCTAGACTCCAGCCTCAGTGGGCTCCAGCCCCTAGCTGTTTAGGTGAGCCCAGATGGGGATGCAGATGCTGGAGGACAGAGTCAGCATCCTTGCTGTGCCCTCCCTGAACTCTGACCCTCAGCATCTAGATCATGGCTGCTACTTTAACGTGGGGTGGCCTTAAGAAATGGAAACATCCAGGATCCAGGTAGTGTCTCTTCTTGCTGGGTATAAGACCTGAGGCCAGGACAACAAGGATGATCGCAAACACG
Organism: Bison bison bison; assembly: GCF_000754665.1. Classification (NCBI taxonomy): domain Eukaryota; kingdom Metazoa; phylum Chordata; class Mammalia; order Artiodactyla; family Bovidae; genus Bison; species Bison bison. The sequence goes on along the minus strand of NW_011494781.1, from coordinate 1,142,487 downwards.
AGTGTGACCCTTCTCAAGGGCAACCCTCTTCTAAACCTCTTACAGCTGCTCCCCGTCTGCTCCTCATGGAAGCTGAGGCTCAGAGCCAGGGATCCCGGCTGCTCATGGTAAAGCCCCGTCCCGGGAGAGCTGATGTTCATTGTCAGGGGCTTGAGGGTTGGGGCAGTTGTTAGGTGAGGGAAGGAGGAGAATGCTGAAGGGAGGAAGGAGGCTGCCCCTGCAAGGCTCAGTTGGCGTCCTTGTCCCAGGAATTGTGAACATCCGTTCCTTGGTTTATGTGTTTGTAGGAAGCATAGCCTGGCCATCTGCACACCCTTAGCCCCACCCTGGGGTGGTGGCTGGGACACATACCTCTTGCTGAGGACTTACCTGTGGCTCCTTGTTTGTGACATGAGTTCAGAGTTGATTCTGTTGTCTCAGGCTGTGAGCTGACAGGAGGCAGCTGGGGTGGGGCTGCTCTGTCCTCTAAGAAAAAGGAAGATGCTCACTTCCACTGTCTGTGCCAGTCTCCAGCTCTGTACCTACTTTTTTTTCAATTAAGATTATATTTCTTTTTTAAACTTTTTTTTTATGTTGGAAAACAGCCGATTAACAATATTGTGCTAGTTCCAGGTGGACAGTAAAGGGATTCAGCCATATATATTTATATATAGATATAGATATGTATATACATACACCCTTTCTCCACCAAACTCCCCTCCCATCCAGTCTGCCACATAACATTGAGCAGAGTTCCCTGTGCTGTACAGTCCTTGTTGATTATCCACTTTAAATACAGAAGTGCATACATGTCCATCCCAAACTCCCTAACTATCCCTTCCTGCCAGTAACCATAAGTTTGTTCTCTAAGTCTGTGAGTCTGTATCTGTTATTTTTTTTAATAAGTTCATTTGTATAATTTCTTTTTAGAGTCCGCATATAATGGATGTCATATGACTATATTTCTTTTCAGATAAGTTTTAAGTTCACAGCAAAATCAAGGGGAAGATACATCCTCAGGCTGATAAATGTATGTGTGTCTAGGGTGAGGCCTCCTGGAAGAGGGATAAAGGGAAGAAATTGATGCAAATGTCTTATTTGGGAGGTGACTGAAGACAGTCCTGTTCAGGGAAAGGAGCGGGGAGACAGGGAGGGGAAGTGAGACCGTGAAAGTGTGTCGTATTGCAAAATGAGCTCCCAGTGCTGTTTTGGGCTCCAAGGCTGGATGCTGGAGGATGCTTCAGGCCATCCCAGCATGGGTCAGCTGCTGTATCCCTCCCCCAACGCCATGCCTCTTGGCTGAGGCTGCTCCGGGAGGCTTTGGCTGAGGGTTACAGGTCTGTGGTAAGGCCAGGAACCCCCACTGGTTGTTTCAGGGTGACTCAGCATGGCTTGGCTTTGTGCATGGCTGCGGGAGAGCAGTCTGAGCTGAGATCTACTGTGTACCCCAGGGGCCAGGACTCAGACATCTGGCTTGTGGCGAGGTCACAGGATTTGTAGCAAGGAGTTGGGAACATTCCTTTGAAAAGCAATCTGCCCCACCACCCGCCACAACATCCCTCAGGTCCTTCTCTGTTTCCACAGGGGGAGTCCCAGACTCCCTGGTGATAGCCCAGAGCCATGATGGAGTTACAGGATGTCAGCCGTCAGCAGGGCCAGTGTCGCTCAGTGACAGTCTATTCAGGAGGCAGCTCTTGCTCTGGAGAAGAAACTTCTGCCTTCAAACACCCCTTCTCCTAGCCCATGCCAATCAGACTGCCAGTCAGATCACGACCGCTGGCAGCCTTGGGAACTGGCTTGGGGTTGGCATTGGGCCCCATCCAGGCCATCTGAGAGTCATTCTTTGGCCAGTTAACAAGCCAGTTTCCTGTCTCAGTACTTGCCATTTTTGATACTGCACAGGCTAAAGCTTTATTTCATGTGCTGGCTCCCAGGGTCTTGGCTGCCCACGACTGCACCACCAGAGCCGGCAGACATCATCACCTCTGTCTTAAAGATGAAGAGACAGGCCTGGGAGGTGCTGGGGTTCTCCTGATTCACGTGACCTTGGGCAGAATCAAGCCAGGCACCTGATGCTGAGTGCTTGGCATCCTTCCTACCTCAGACCATGTGGCTGTTGAATTCTCCTCAGCATCAACTCTAGGGGTTCCATGGTTATGGCAGAGAACAGGAGCTCACCTGCTTACTGTGCCAGAAAGGGATGAGCAGACTGCCTGTTGGTACTCAAGTCATCTTCCTGATACTCTCTGCACTTTTCACCAAAACCCCCCAAATCATACAAAACACTGAGCTGAGTAAACAATACATGTGCCGGTATGCTTGGGGTGAAATACATGGATATCTGTCACTTACCTTGAAGTGAGCAAAAAATATGCTGAAGAAATGGATGGAATTGACAGGAAACAAGAACAGCGAATGTTCACAGTGACATCTAGGAGGTGGCGTTCACTAAGCGATTCTTTCAACGTATCTATTAGAAATGTTCATAATAATGTGTTGGGAATTCTTAGAGGTCCCCAACAAGTTCCCTTAGGATCACCCGTTCATTCCCTCATTCTGTTCTGATCACATAACAGAACAGAGTTCTGAGGTGGAGAAGGGCCACCTACCCAGGCTTGAAGGGCCCTTGGTGTGTGTTCCTGGAAGCACAGAATTGTCTTGGAGGTCCAGGCAGCATTTTGTAGGATAGCTAGCAGCCTTGACTCAGCAATGACTCCGAGTAGCCCTCGGTCTCTGAGACAAGCCCATGGCTCAATATATGCCTAGGCAGCTGGGAGTAGGGCAGCTCCTCCCCAGGTTGACAAGCTCTGGCTTACCTTTCATTTGATGAAGGAGCCCCAGAGAGGGCAATTCACTCCAGAGATGAGTGGCATACAGCATGCAGGCAGCCATAGTAATCTAGAACCAGGGGGCTTTGAGTTCTTGGCTGGGGATCTTTCTTTATTCTCTTGCTTCTCTTAAGACTCTCAAAGGCTGAGGCAGTCAGTCATTCAGGGCGTGGTAGCAATTCTTTGCACTAGGTACCATTTAAGATACTGAAACACACTATTAATGTGCTACCTCTCTTACACAGGTCTAAGTAGTTGTTCAATCTGAGGCCAAACAGTTCTTAGCTTGGGTTCATACTGAAGTCCCCTGAGTCAGTTTCGTCATTCCTGGGAAGCTCACAGTATTCCTAATGGCTGCAGCTGACCTGCTCTCACCTCTGTATTCCCGAGCTCTCTGTTCTGATAACATATGTACACAAGGCCACGTGGGTGAGGTGCCGCTGGACTCAGAATGTCTATCAGAGACACAGCAGTGTTTCCAGAAGCTGACAAAATTCTGGGACACACCTATTTCATAAAGTTTGACGTCAGTTTACCCGAGATGATTTAAATTTGGAGCATTTCAGTTTGGCTCTGGGTTCAGGCTTTCCTGGTTCAGGTAGTAAAGAATCTGCCTGTAATGAAAGAGACTTGGATTCGATCCCTGGGTCAGGAAGTCCCTTGCAGGAGGAAATGGTAACCCACTCCAGTATTTCTGCCTGGAGAATTCCATGGATAGAGGAGCCTGGCGGGCTATAATCCATGGGGTTGCAGAGTCGGACACGACTGAGTGACGAATGCTTTCACTTTTTCAACTTAGTTATTCAGAAGCATTGAAAGTTTTGCCACAATCTCTGTTGAAACTGGTGGGTTAATCATGTGTTTTTCTTTGTTCCCTCTGAACCATCATAATATTATAGTAGATAAATATAGAAAGGTATAAATTGAGAGGGTTGTGGACAACAGCAGATTAGATGTGTCAACAGAATTTTGGAAAATGGGAAGTATGTGGCTCAGTGGAGTAGATCAACTATACACTCAGTTCAGTTCAGTTCAGTTACTCAGTCTTGTCTGACTCTTTGCGACCCCATGAATTGCAGCACGCCAGGCCTCCCTGTCCATCACCAACTCCCAGAGCTAACTCTAACTCACATCCATCAAGTCAGTGATGCCATCCAGCCATCTCATCCTCTGTTGTCCCCTTCTCAGATTGTTTTATGAAGAAACAAAATCCTT
>NW_011494781.1:1137433-1138365 GCF_000754665.1 Bison bison bison | reverse complement strand
ATCTAGGTTGGTCATAACTTTCCTTCCAAGGAGTAAGCGTCTTTTAATTTCATGGCTGCAGTCACCATCTGCCATGATTTTGGAGCCCAGAAAAATAAAGTCTGACACTGTTTCTGCTGTTTCCCCATCTATTTCCCATGAAGTCATGGGACCAGATGCCTGCCATGATTTTCATTTTCTGAATGTTGAGCTTTAAGCCAACTTTTTCTCTCTCGTCTTTCACTTTCATCAAGAGGCTCTTTAGTTCTTCACTTTCTGCCATAAGGGTGGTATCATCTGCATATCTGAGGTGATTGATATTTCTCCCGGCAATCTTGATTCCAGCTTGTGCTTCCTCCAGCCCAGCGTTTCTCATGATGTACTCTGCATATAAGTTAAATAAGCAGGGTGACAATAATACAGCCTTGACGAACTCCTTTTCCTGTTTGGAACCAGTCTGTTTTTCCATGTCCAGCTCTAACTGTTGCTTCCTGACCTGCATATAGGTTTCTCAAGAGGCAGGTCGGGTGGTCTGGTATTCCCATCTCTTTCAGAATTTTCCACAGTTTATTGTGATCCACACAGTCAAAGGCTTTGACATAGTCAATAAAGCAGAAATAGATGCTTTTCTGGAACTCTCTTGCTTTTTCCATGATCCAGCGGATGTTGGCAATTTGATCTCTGGTTCCTCTGCCTTTTCTAAAACCAGCTTGAACATCAGGAAGTTCACGGTTCACGTATTGCTGAAGCCTGGCTTGGAGAATTTTGAGCATTACTTTACTAGCATGTGAGATGAGTGCAATTGTGCGGTAGTTTGAGCATTCTTTGGCATTGCCTTTCTTTGGGATTGGAATGAAAACTGACATTTTCCAGTTCTGTGGCCACTGCTGAGTTTTCCAAATTTGCTGGCATATTGAGTGCAGTACTTTCACAGCATCATCTTTCAGGATTTG
>NW_011494781.1:1111984-1137242 GCF_000754665.1 Bison bison bison | reverse complement strand
AGCTCAACTGGAGTTCCATCACCTCCACTAGTTTTGTTCGTAGTGATGCTTCCTGAGGCCCACTTGACTTCACATTCCAGGATGTCTGGCTCTAGGTGAGTGATCACACCATCATGATTATCTGGGTTGTGAAGATCTTTTTTGTACAGTTCTTCTGTGTATTCTTGCCACCTCTTAATATCTTCTGCTTCTGTTACACTACATACCATCAAATTTGGTGTGGATATGTATATGTTGTGTGTGAGAGATGGGTGATGGGATAATAAATAGGAAATTTAAGATTGTCCTGGTTATGGCTGGTATACAACAAGCCAACCCATAGTGATAGTCACATAGCATCCTTCTGCATTCAGTGCTCAGGAGTTCAGGCAGGGCAGAGTGGGACTGGCTTATCTCTGCTCCTCTATGCCTGATGTCTTAGCTGGGGAGACTCAAAGGCTGGTGGACCAGAGCACCTCATATGGCTCTTCATGTGCCTTGGGCTTCCTCACAACATGGTGGCTGAGTTTTCAGAGGAGGATCTCAGGACAGCCAGGTGGAAGCTGCTTGGCTTCTGTGACCTAGCTTTAGTAGTCACACAGCCTTGCTTCAGCCATAATCTGTGGTTGAAGCATTCATGAGCCTGTCTAGTTGAAAAGAAGTGTCCACAGAGACTTGCCTCTTAATGTGAGGGGGTCACAGAACTTTGGAGCCATGCAGAACCCCAGGGAACTTAGGATCAGAAGCACTGGATACTTTGAAGGTCAGAGTGAGGGTACCGCCACCTGCAGAATGCAGGAGGGCTACTCTTTGGAAAGATGGACTCAGGAAGGCTTTGATCTTGGAAACCTCAGTGAGAGCTGAGAACAGAGAACCCAGACTGAAAACAGATGAATCAAGTAAAAATTTAAAAACTTGCTTTCCACCTAGTCAAGCCCCCTCCCACTCAAACCTCTTTCCCCACTCAACTTTGGTATGCTGCCACCCTGCAGGCAGAATGTTGAAGGATTCTTCCCTGGTGAGACTGAGAAGCCAAAGAGAAAAGGCCTGCAGGATTGACACCAGTGGGTAGTTTCACACTAGTGAAATAGTCCAGCACCAGTTTGATCAACCTACAGTGAAACGACCAGGTGGCAAGCTCCACTCAGCCACACTGAGCTTCCAACTAGCCAGCTAGGGCCTTAAACATGGGATTGATGACTCCAGACACCTGAGCATTTGAGGAAGGCTTTTATCAGGCACAATGGAGATAGTAACAATAAAGGACAGAAAGAAGAAACTTAAAGAAAGAGAGAAAATGCAGAAAATAAAGACATATCCATGAAGCAATAATGTGGTATTAGACATTTAGAATATGTGAAAGAGTTCTTAGAAATTAAAATTATGTAGCAGAAGTAAATAAAAAGTCAATAGAATTTTGGAAAATAATGTTAAGGAAATTTTTCAGAAAGTAGAAGAGAAAGACAAAGATAGTCACAAGAGAAAAATTATAGACTTAATGAAAGAGGTACAACATCTGACAAATAGGAGTTCCGTACAAAGAAAACAGCAGAGGAAATTATCAAACAGTAACCAAAATGGAAGCATAGGCGTTTTCATGCTGAAAGAGCCACCAAGTGCTTAGCAAAACAAAGACCCATATCAATGCTGGAAAAGGTCAGTTTTCATTCCAATCCCAAAGAAAGGCATTGCCAAAGAATGCTCAAACTACCGCACAATTGCACTCATCTCACATGCTAGTAAAGTAATGCTCAAAATTCTCCAAGCCAGGCTTCAGCAATACGTGAACCGTGAACTTCCTGATGTTCAAGCTGGTTTTAGAAAAGGCAGAGGAACCAGAGATCAAATTGCCAACATCCGCTGGATCATGGAAAAAGCAAGAGAGTTCCAGAAAAGCATCTATTTCTGCTTTATTGACTATGTCAAAGCCTTTGACTGTGTGGATCACAATAAACTGTGGAAAATTCTGATAGAGACGGGAATACCAGACCACCTGACCTGCCTTTTGAGAAATCTGTATGCAGGTCAGGAAGCAACAGTTAGAGCTGGACATGGAAAAACAGACTGGTTCCAAACAGGAAAAGGAGTTCGTCAAGGCTGTATATTGTCACCCTGCTTATTTAACTTATATGCAGAGTACATCATGAGAAACGCTGGGCTGGAGGAAGCACAAGCTGGAATCAAGATTGCCGGGAGAAATATCAATCACCTCAGATATGCAGATGACACCATCCTTATGGCAGAAAGTGAAGAGGAACTAAAAAGCCTCTTGATGAAAGTGGAGATTGAAAAAGTTGACTTAAAGCTCAACATTCAGAAAATGAAGATCATGGCATTTGGTCCCATGACTTCATGGGAAATAGATGGGGAAACAGCAGAAACAGTGTCAGACTTTATTTTTCTGGGCTCCAAAATCATGGCAGATGGTGACTGCAGCCATGAAATTAAAAGACGCTTACTCCTTGGAAGGAAAGTTATGACCAACCTAGATAGCATATTCAAAAGCAGAGACATTACTTTGCCAACAAAGGTCCGTCTAGTCAAGGCTATGGTTTTTCCTGTGGTTATGTATGGATGTGAGAGTTGGCCTATAAAGAAGGCTGAGCGCCAAAGAATTGATTATTTGAACTGTGGTGTTGGAGAAGACTCTTGAGAATCCCTTGGACTGCAAGGAGATCCAACCAGTCCATTCTGAAAGAGATCAGCCCTGGGATTTCTTTGGAAGGAATGAAAAAAAATTAGTTTCAGCTAAAGCTGAAACTCCAGTACTTTGGCCACCTCATGTGGAGAGTTGACTCATTGGAAAAGACTCTGATGCTGGGAGGGATTGGGGGCAGGAGGAGAAGGGGATGACAGAGGATGAGATGGCTGGATGGTATCACTGACTCGATGGACATGAGTCTGAGTGAACTCCAGGAGTCAGTGATGGACAGGGAGGCCTGGCGTGCTGAAATTCATGGGGTCGCAAAGAGTCGGACACGACTGAGTGACTGAAATGAACTGAACTGAACTGAATTCACATTATCACATAACTCAGGATGCCAGGGATAAGAAGAAGATACTAAAAGCTTCCAGACAAAGAGAAATAGGTCATATACAAAGGATTTGCCATGAGCATACCATCAGCCTTGTCAGAGCAGCACTGGGGGGTCGGTGGAGTGATGCCTTCCACATTGGGAGGAAAGGGGATCTGCATCCTGGAATCTTATACCCAGCCAAACTATCAGGCAGGTGCATAGCTCAAATAGTTAGTTCACTGCTAGGAAACTTGATTGCCTTGTATGTAAAAACACCCCCATTTTCCTTGGTTTAGATTTATGTGGAATCCTTCAGGAAGGAACAATAGAGCTACATCTGGTGTAGTATTTATCCAGGGTTTACTCTTATCTCCTTGACATACCTTGCCCTTCAGGGTATCTCCCATCTCTGCTTTCCTTTGGCCAAGCTTGAGAACACAGTGATAGGTTTTCCCCAGTTTCTGAAAGTAGAGTGTTCCTATGAAACCATAAGCTGAAGTGGTGTAGAGTGAGAAAGCAGTTACCTTAGCACACATTTTGCTAACAGTTGCACAAAATCAAGTGAGATAAAGCACAGATACTCATGGACATGGTTCAAAGCTCTGGAGACTTGATGCTGAGATGCTGAGTGTGCTTTCTGGGAAGAAGCTTGGTGGTGCCACCATCGCTGCCTGGGGTGAGCTGTGCTTCTGTAACGGCCACTGCAAAACACACGTCGAGTACTATATTCTTTTTTTTTTTTTGCCTTTTTTCCTAAAAGTGAAAATCCTCTTCAGATTTCTTTTGGTTAGCAAAAACAGGTACTAACATAGGTCTTTCATAAAAGCAAAGTGGTGCAAGGTGAACTTTCACAAAGTGAGGGATAACTGAATACACAGGTGGTTTTGATATCCTGGATCCATGGGCTCATTCTGCCTCCTCTTTTTTCCCCCAAACACTCCCCATGCATTCCATCTTCTCAACTACCTTTTGATCCTGTTTCTTCTTTTAAAATAATAAATAGAATGCAGAAAACATTAAAGAGAAAGTCCTAATTCACCCACTTTCCAATTGCATCATTCTCCCTCAGTGTTACTATTTACAAGCTGTTTCATGTTTTGTTTAGGAAGGTCTTCCTTGTGACAAGCTTATAAATATCTCCTCCTGCATGTTCTATTAAATTCATATTTTAAAAGCATGCTTAATCCAACTGGCATTTGTTTTTATGTGTGTTGTGAAAAACTTGGGTTTTAGCTGAGGATATTTCCATCCTGCTGAGCTTACTGATGGTGAGAACACCTGGCTTCCCATCCAAGGGACATTTTCAGTCTCACCTCACTTCCCCCGCCGGGTATCTGGCTGCATTCCCACTTCTTCCTCACAGTGTTTTATGCTCTAGCAAAGTTCCCTCCTTCTTCCCTGGCTGCCCCACCCTGGAGTCCTCTCCTGGCTCCTCGGCCTGGCCTCTACCCTCTCTCCACCTGGCTTGTGACCCCCTCCCCCTAGGGCACTGGGCCTCCCCTCCACCCTTTCTCCTCCTACCTGCTGCCCACTTACTTCCCTCCCCAACACCTGTCTCTTCTGTGTCCTTGAGAGACACCAGGGTCACTTATGCTTCTCTTTCATATACTGTCACTACAAGTCCTGTGGACACTGCCCTTACTGGGTGCAAATTTCCAGATTTTGTCCCTCCTTCTCCCTCCTGAACCCATAGAGGTCCCCGTTTCCTCTGTCTGAACTTTCACACCTCTGGGCTTTTTCTGCAGAGCCCTTCCTTCTGCCTCGAACCCCCTCTTGTAGTCTGTCTGACAAAACTCAGGTTTCCCTGAGAACCCGGTCTGACTCCATTCCCTCGCTTCACTCCCTGAGCCTTCCTCTCTGTCTGCGTCACCAGGCCTGGTCCTCTTCTTCGGTGACATCTGTTCCCTGTCTCTCATTAATGAGGCTGGAGCCCCAATCCTCCGGTCCCCAGGCTCTGGTGCTGGAGCCTCACATGGTCAGGCCTTGATGAGAGCACGGCTGAAACACACACTGTCCCTGGGAGGTAAGGAGGACAGGTAAGGGCCTAGCATAAGCAAGGTGGGTTGCCTTAGGCGGTGCTGTCAGCCGGGGCCTCCAGCCAGTGGCCAGCCTGCCTACTGGGAGTCGGGCTGCAGCTGGAGGAGGTCAGGCCGCCCCGGCACAGCCCTTATCAGTTTAGCTGAAGGATTCAACCAGGAAGCTCCGTGGCTGGGTGCCCTGCCCGAACTGCACGCAGATTCTTAGGAAAAGAATGCATTTTATTCTTCCAAATCCCAAAGCTTTGTGCAACCCTGAAAAACGAAGTGCCATGCCATGACTGAGCTGCCCAGCACCCCTTACAAGGATGGTTAATGGCCCCAGGTCTCAGGGCTGCCACCTCAGGGCTGGGTCGGACACATATGCTCTGTTTGGATGCTCTCCCTAAGTCTTGAAATGAACACGGTGCAGCGGCTCCTTCTCCTTCAGCATGAGGTTTTAATTTCCTGGTCCTCTGAGTGTGGGGAGTGACGGGATGTCTGGCCGCTTGGCCGAAGCAGATGCCCTGACCTGGTTAGAGGCCCGCGTCTGGAGCAGGCAGGGTCACCGTGGTCCTTCGTCCTCTCAGCACAGAGGAAGTAAGAGGACCAGCTGTGTTTCAGGCTCAGATACTGGCCGGCGCCACAGTGGAGGCACAGCTTCCCTTGGTGGGACCTTTTTCTACAACATCTCTGCCAGTCTGTTGCAAGCCTAGCTCCACCCCTGACTTTCTATAAATCTGGGACAGCAAGGTGCCAACACACAGCTGCCAACACTTCCTCCTTCCTCCTTGGCAGACACCACTGAGTAATCAAGGTTGTGCCTGAATACAACCTCAGAATCCTTCTCAACACCTGCAGAGAGCTGCCATCTGGATGAACATTTTAGACCACCTATGCGGTTAGATGTGCTGTGAGTAAGTCATTCATGGCTCTAGTGTAAACACTGGCCCATGTCCACAATGACAGTCTCAGTCAGGGCTGTGGGGAGCATTGCCGGGGCTCCTGGTTCACCTCTTTTTATGTATTTATTTATTTTATTTTTTAACTTTACAATATTGTATTGGTTTTGCCATATATCAACATGAATCCGCCACAGGTCACCTCTCTTATTTCACAGGTGAGGAGGCAGAAGAAAGTGAGTGCTGGATGGTTGATGTGTGTTCAGGCATGCCCTCTAGGAGAGGGGGGAACACATGCCCCATTTGGGCTAGCTGCATTTAGGGGTTTGCTCTTGGGGATTGAGTATGAGATTGATGTTACAGGCTCTGATGAGTGTGGCTGTGAGGAGCTCATGCACCCCCACGCAGCCCTGCATTTCCTTGATGGCAGAGCCATGCTTGGAGCATAGCATGTGTGCTGGTGCCATTTCCACACTGGTACCTGGGCCTGTTTTCCAGATGAAGACACCGAGGCTCAGGGTGGCCAAGCGCCTGTCCAGATCGCTGGTTGGTAAATCTGAGTCGGGTGAGGGCTGGCTCGTCTGTTCCTCTCCACAAGAACCTCTCTCTAAGACTGCTCAGTGCCACTCTCTGGTTCCTTTGAATCTGTCTTGTCACCTTTGGGGCATTTCTGCTTGTTAGAAAGAATCTCACACCATCAGGACCAAGGCTGAGGCTGGCGAGGTTTTGGTCATCCCCACAGTGTACAATTGGTCATCCCTACACTGTACAATGGAGAAGGCAATGGCACCCCACTCCAGTACTCTTGCCTGGAAAATCCCATGGACAGAGGAGCCTGGTGGGCCGCAGTCCATGGGGTCACTAGGGGTCGGACACGACTGAGCAACTTCACTTTCACTTTTCACTTTCATGCATTGAAGAAGGAAATGGCAACCCACTCCAGTGTTCTTGCCTGGAGAATCCCAGGGATGGGGGAGCCTCGTGGGCTGCCATCTGTGGGGTCGCACAGAGTCGGACACGACTGAAGTGACTTAGCATAGCATACACTGTACAAACTGAGAAGAGGCAGAGGCCAGAAATGCATCTTCCCCACCCTCTCCCTGCTCCTTTGGGGTTTAGCAGTGGCCTGTTTCTCTCTCCATCCCCTCCGTACCCTCAGTTCCTTATCCTCTGTCCTCCAGTTCCCCTGCCCTCCGCCCCTGGCCATTCCTGCAGTAAGGAGGTCTGCACATTGCTGCTCCCTGTTGGCTTCTCACTCGCTCTGCTCCATGCGGGCCACCTCCTCAGCCCCTCCCTTCTCAGCCCTTGGTGCTGTCCTGGGTTTTCAACAGATGCCTGACCCATAAGGACATTTAAAAATAATTAACTTGATCATATTTTCAGGATAAAAGAACATGTCACAATTTTATGAACTCCAGGAGATAGTGAAAGACAGGGAGGCCTGGCGTGCTGCAGTCCATGGGTTTGCAGAGTCAGACACCACTTAGTGACTGAACAATAACAGAGTGTACAATAATGAAGACAGTGTTCTGCTGGAGTGGAAAACGGCTCTCCACAGGCAAACTGGAAGCAGCACCTGGGACCTGTTAAGGCCTCTGTAGATGTCTGCAGTTAGTTGCATTTCTGTCTTTATTAATAATGCCTTTTTGCACAAGCAGATTGGCCTGACTGGAGTCTGGGGTGTAGGTGGGTATATAAAACGTGCCTCTGTACACCTGACTTGTCATTGCAGCAGGTAGCTTTGCTTTCACAAGGACACGTGTCCCTGGATGCTGCCCTGTGAGCACTGGCCTTACACATGGACAGTGTCGCGGCCACCTCCGTGACTACGCTTGGTGCTGCCGGTAGACGGGGACACGTTTGTGGAGATGATTGAAAGTGAGAGAGAGGTTTCTGTCCTGGTGATCTATTGCCACATACCCACTACCCTGCATTTGGAGATTCAAAACAGCAATCATTTTATTGTATGTCCTGATTGTGTGGGTCAGGAGTCGGGGCAGGGTAGGGCTTGTCGGGTCCCATGCTCCTCCTAGAGCTGATGGAGGTAGGTGATACCCTTCTGGTGGATGAACTGGTCCAGGGCATCCAAGACCACACTGCTCACATGTCCAGGGTCTTGATGGCAGCGCTGGCCAGAGCACCCACATGTGATTCCTGCAGGGTCCTTGGACTTCCTCCATGGACTCTTCCAGAGTAAAAAGTTTCCAAGAGAGGAGGTGAAAGTTTCAAGGCCCAGCCCACCACCCGTCTCACTACCACCTCCCTCCTGCCATCCCAGTGATGCTGAGATGTTGGTAGACACAGGCTGGGAAGAAACTTGGAAGACAGGGACCCCTGGGACATTCTGCCAAGGACATTCTCAAGAAAGAGAGAATGGGCTTTGTGCCCTGCACCTCCTACTGCAGCAGCATGAGCCTTGTGTGTCCGGGGGCACCACCATCAGCTGACGCCCTCCCTGTGTGTTCTCTAGCCCAGCGGCAGCTGCCCCACACTGCACAGGCCACAATGACTGTGGACTGGACTTCCCCAGGGTCAGCACCAAGCCTCTCCCTGAACTACGGATGCTGACACCTGGCGATCCCATGTCTGGAGGCACAGGGAAGGAGCTGGGCCCCACAGCCAGTGGTTCTAATTAAGAACCTGAGGAGCAGGAAGGCTTCTGTGCAGAGGAGCAGATGTGGAACCACTTCCTTCTAGAATAATTGGAGGTGTCCTTCTTGGAAGAAAATGAATTGAATGGGTTGACAGTGTGCCTTGGAGCCAGCCCAGGGGCTGTTCTACCTGGAGGGTCATCTTCTCCTGTGAGTGCTCTGTGCCAAGGCCACTTGACCAAGGAGCCGAAGCCACCCTGGCTGGTCTTGCTGCATCCATGTGAGTGTCCTCCCTTTGGGCTGTGGCATCTGAGTCTTCTGTTCCCTGTCTTAGAAGGTCTGTCTTTGCTTTTCTAAATATCTGACACTTATCCAAGCCCCCTCTGCTCACCCTGGAGGTTCCCCAGACCCCTGGCCCTGTGCCCATATGGAATTCTGTCCAGCTCTATGAAAATGCCATGGAGAAGGTTTGGCCTTTGTAACATGGTTACCCTGACCTTGGTCCAGAACTTGGGCAGGGCTGGTTGTGAGCTGTGGCTGCCCACAGGTGGGGTGCAGGAGACGGGAGCTTTGTGCCTACCCAGGGCTCCCCAATGCTGGTCCATCACCCTGTGTGCATGGCCACCTCCTGAGGACAGGAGCCCCTCTCTGGGCTGCCATCTTCTCCCTCCTGAGGGGTCCCAGCCGGCCCCCAGCCGAGGTCCTTGTCCTGTTGGTGTGATGCCCTCACTGACTCCCAACAGCTGCCCCTCTTTCAAACTGCCTGAGCTTCTCACAGGGGGATTGGGGTGTGGGGTAAAGCCTCTCTCCCCCCGCTGTCCTCCCAGGCTCCCCACACTGAGACAGGCTCACAGGCTTGGGAGATGAGAGAAGGTATCCCTCTGTGTCACCGCAGCTGGCTGACCGCCAGGTGTTGGGAGGGTGGGGAGAAACACTCGAGGAGGAGAAGCTGAGGGTGAGAGCCACAGACTTTTAACGCAATGACATTTCCCTCCACAAAGACACCTGTGAGGCTCCCGTAACACCTTATACATCTCCTGGACTTTAGGCAAACCACGTTGGGGTTCTTCTTTTTTTTCCCAATATTTATTTTTATTTATTTGGCTGCATGGGGTCTTAGTTGTGGCGTTTGAACTCTTAGTTGAAGCACATGGGATCTAGCTCCCTGACCAGGGCTCAAACCCGGGCCCCTGCACTGGGAGCATGGAGTCTTAGCCACTGGACCACCAGGGAAGTCCCACGCTTGGGTTACTCTTTAATGGAATTATCCTGCCCCCCCCCAACAAAGGAAAATCGATGAGGTTGCATGTGTATCTGCACAGTCTAGTCTTTATAAAGACAATGTCTTTTTTGATGGAGATTAAGCCCCACCCCCACCTGACAGAGAGGTACTATTGTAGTTTCTGCAGACAGGAACCTTCAAGTATTAGAAATTCAGCCCAGGAGGAAGTGGTAGAGTAGGAGACAGCCTCTCCCTGCATTGCCTTTTACAGCTTCCTGCTGCATTTAGGGTAGAGCATTTATTTATTTATAATGTATTTATTTTAATTGGAGGCTAATTACTTTACAGTATTGTGGTGGTTTTTGCCATACATTTACATGAATCAGCCATGGGTGTACATGTGTTCCCCATCCTGAACCTCCCTCCCACCTCCCTCCCCATCCCATCCCTCAGGGTCATCCCAGTGCACCAGCTCTGAGCACGAACATGCATCGAACCTGGACTGGCAATCTATTTCCCATATGATAATATACATGTTTCAGTGCTATTCTCTCAAATCATCCCACCCTCGCTTTCTCACGCGGAGTCCAAAAGTATGTAGTATACTTGGGTTTGAAGTGCATATTTAAGTAAAATGTGTTCTAAGGGAAATGTCTAAAAGGTTATGCATGCTTGCATGCTTAGTTGCTTCATTCATGTCCAACTCTTTGAGTCTGTGGTGGCCAGGCTCCTCTTGAGGAGGAGGCAAGAATCCTGGAATAGGTTGCCATGCCCTCCTTCAGGGGATCTTCCCCACCCAGGGATCGAAACAGAGTCTTCTGCGTCTCCTGCATTGCAGGCAGATTCTTTACTGCCAAGCCACCAAGGAAGCCCCTCAAAGGTTATACTTTTCTCCTTTAGTGAGACCCCATGCCTGGCTCATGCACCTAGGTGGCTGCAGGTGGAAGGCTGGTTCTCAGGGCCCAAATAGTCCCCAGCAGCGTGTCCTGGCCTCCCGGCTGCTGAGGAAAAAGCCTGCTTGCATTTTGTAGTTTGCAAGCAGCTGCTGCAGTGGTGAGGCCACTGAAACCTCTCATCTTTGGTGCCTAGGAGGCTTTGCACGTGGCATTCTGTAGATTAAAAAATCGGAGCCAGGACTGGGAACATGCCCCAGGTGCACGGGTGAGGGACACAGCCCTGCAGCGAGCAGAGTACTCGTGTGTAAACCTGCAAGCACAGAGCACCGGCCACCTCCTGGACGTGTGCACAGCATGGAGTCAGTGTTACCACTTTCTGGAGTAGTTCTCTTGCTTGAGCAAAGGGAGGGTGCAGCTGCTCCTGGTGCCTCTGTCTCTCCTGGCTGGGCTGGATGGCAAGCCGGCTCTGTCCGCTCTCACTGGCTGCACACCGTGTAACGACCCGCAGTCCTGGAGGGATCTCTCCCTGTTGTGATCCTGTTTATCATTTCCTTGGGCTAAGTCTGAGGCTGCTCACCCGGCACAGGCTCTCAGATCTGGTGGCACATCTGAGAGGCTGGCCCAGCAGTGGGGCATCCTTCTGGGCTTGGGGACAACGTTTGAGTGTCTCTGGACTCCTGTCCAGGGCAGGCTGGGCAGGCGGGGACCTGGAGGACTTAGATTTGAGGTTGGGGTGGGCAGCCGGGATGAAACGAAATCTCAGAGGAGGGGCCATTCCTTCCTGAGAAGTGGCTTTTTCCTAGGACCAAGTGCTCACAAACAACACAGAGTGTAGAGGGAAAAACAGCATCTCCTTGGCTCCACCCACTCCCTGTGGGCGGCCACGTCCTCAGTTAATTGGAAACACAGAGGAAGCTGTTGCGAAATCCAGCCCCTCTGCCATCTGCGCCTCTGTGGGCTCTTCACCGTGTTTATGGACTGAGGGTCACGAGGTGTTGTTAGCTTCCGAAGGGGTCCCGGGCCACAGATAGCTCTCTGGAGAGGGAGGCTGGAGCACGTGCATTACACAACCCAGCCAGGTCATCTGACCACTGTACCGAAGGCTGCAGGAAGTTTGTCAGCTGACCCTGGGTGCGCAGGCCACCTGCGAGCCGCCCCCAGGCCGAGGGCTCGCTGTACTGTAAACCAGCCTTGAGGGGGCGGTCTGGGTACCCGCAGCATGGCTCACAAACAGCTTCCCCACCTGCCTGGGTGCACAGGGCACAGCCCGGCCTGCACGGCTGGGTGGTGCCCCCTCTTTGTGGCTTGCCCGACCCACGGCCGGGCTGTGACAAGGCAGAAAGGGAGCGGTGTTGCTGCTCTGTGGGCTGTGGGGAAATGGGTTCCCCGGGCAACGGGGATAATGCGTGTGTGGGGGTGGCTATTAGGACTAGATGATGAGATGGTTGGATGGCATCACTGACTCGAAGGACATGAGTTTGAGCAAGCTCCGGGAGATGGTGAAGGACAGGGAAGCCTGGCGAGCTGCAGTCCATGGAGTCTCAAAGACTTGGACACGACTGAGCGACTGAACAACAACAGTTAGGACCAGGGTTGTGCCAGGTGGGACAGGCCAGACCCCGTCCTTTATCCGATCCTGCTGCCTGCACAGCTATTTGGAGGCAGGAAGCCAGTAAAGGTGCTCCCCTCAGCTCCCTCCTGCCAGGTGGCATGTGAAGCTGCCCAAGGTTGACATCAACTCCCTGCACCCTACTCCTGTCCCCGGGACTGCTCTCCCCACCACAATACCTTCAGCTCTGGGGGTGGCACTCACAGCACTGATGGGAGGTCAGGGCTTGACCTTGAGACATTGCATCTGTTAAAGTACAGATGATGTCACCCACAGCACCATCACAGATTTGGACCCTGAGGGTTCAGGAAGAGGAACAGGATGTGGGCAGGCCTCTTGAGGGAAAGGAACACTTATGAGAGGGACTGAGATCAGCTGGGATGTTAAGACAAACGGTCCAGGTACTCCCCTCCTCCCACACTCCTAGAGTATCCAGAAAACAGGCCCAAGTGTCCCCAGAACATAGGGGTTTTGATGCCACACTCTCCACTCACACTCCTGGGGCTTTCGTGGACCATCTAGCCACCCCAGTATGTCCTACCACCCACGCCCCCGGAATGTTCTGACCCACTGGTCGCCAGGGCAAGGCTGGAGGGAGAGTAGGTGAGCAGGCTTCCTTGGAGCCCCAGAGCTGATGAGGGGTAGGCTCTGTGTGAACTGCATCCTCTTGAGAGAGTGTCTTGGGAGGGTGGCCTTGCCCTGAGCTTTTTAAGTGAGGTGGGTGGGCCTGGCATGGTTCCTGCCCTGTGGCATGTGACCCTGTGAAGATTTCAGTTTCCAAAACAAGAGCATCCCCCTGCCATGCGAAGTCCAAGGCCCTCTGGTTAAGGCACCAGGCAGGCTGGAGCCTGGATCTGCACCCTGCTGCTACTAGCGGGGTGACCTTGGGCAACCAGTGTATTGTTGGGCTGAAAATATCACCTCCTTCATGGGATGTTCTGAGACACACCAACGGGAGAATACATGTGCAAGCCTGAGCACAGGGAATTTCAACCTCTGCTCATTCCTTTCTTCCTTATTCAAGAAGGGAGAAAGGTGAAAGTGGCTTTTAGGACCAGTTCCTTGGAGAAGAGTCTCAGGTTCCATCGGAGGGTGGTCTGCTTCAGTGTCTAAAGGCAGCCTGAGATGGGGCAAAGAGCAAGAGCTAGATGCAGCAGGGCCCTGTCCCCAGAAGCCTGCTTTCCAGGTTAGGGATGGCATGCAGTTAAATTCAGAAAGGCCCCCTGCTGAGCCTGGTGTCCATGTGTGAGTGGCTTGCTGGGCGCTGGTTCCACAGGGCCTGGGATCCTGCACTTGTGAGTGTGAGAGGCAGCGGCATGCAGGGCCAGCCAGGGCAACGCCACCATAAAGGTCGTAAACACACAATAAACGGTGATGGACAGGCGCCAGGAAGCAGCGGCAAACCGGCTGTCACCGAGTTCTGCTTCAGGGCTCTGTTAAGTGCTGACGGTAAATGCTGTGCTGGCGCTCAGTTGCTCAGACCTGTCTGACTACCTGCAACCCTATGGACTGTAGCCCGCCAGGCTCCTCTGTCCACTGACTTCTTCAGGCAAGAATACTGGAGTGGGTTGCCGTTTCCTTCTCCAGGGGATCTTCCCGACCCAGGGATCAAACTCCTGTCTCCTGTGTCTCTTGCATTGGCAAGAGGATTCTTTTATCCTTGAGCCTCCTGGGAAGCCATAATGGCAAATGGCCAGGGATAAAATTCAACTGTTGATGGGGATTTTTAAGGACTCCTCAGGCTTTGTTAGCCCAATGCCGTGGAGTGTGTGGGCTGGGACTCCAGGGCTTCAGCATTAACCATGAAACCTCTGATAAACACAGATTCCTGGGGTCTCCCTGCAGAGATTCTGGTTGGGCCAGGGCCTGGGTATGTACTTTCCTAGAGTTGGAACCACTGACATAGATAAGTACAGAGAGGAGCTCAGCAAGGTGGTCTTCTCTCCAAAATCTGTTGATGATTGTTGGGGACACTGCTGGCAGGTGCCATGTCTAACCTGTCCAGACCCCTTCTTAGGTGGGGCCAAGTCATGAGGTTTCAGATGTTACCTTCCCAAAGTGTCAGTTTCTCAGTCATATCCGACTCTTTGTGACCCTGTGGACTGTAGCCTGCCAGGCTCCTCTGTCCCAAGAACCACACAAAGCCTTTGGCCTTTGTCTCCAGTCCTCTTTTCCTTTCTTTTTGAAAACTCAGCTGGGTTTCACCTCCACTGAGACTGACTTTCCTCCTCCCTCTGTATACTCCAGGTCACGCTTGGGGACACATGAAGGATATGACACCCCCCCACACTTGTCAGCTTCTGATCACACACCGAGCTGGATGGTGAAGACAGCTGTCCAGCACACTGGAGGGGTGGTGTGTTCCAGCCTGCGTATGTTGGGCAGCCACCTGGAGAACCTGTTTGTTCACTCTCAGGAGGGAGCCAGAAAGAGCCGGTACAAGACTGCCCCCTCCTCTGCCATACTGGCTCCCTGCTGCAGAGACCAGGAAGGCCCCACCCTCTGCAGGTGAGCTCAGGTGAGCCTTAAGTGGTTTTTGTGATGTGGTGGAAACCTTCCAGCTTGATGAGGCCCACAGAGCCCTGAGCTTCCTATTAGCTGGGTCACCTGGCCCCTCCCCTTCACAGCCGGCCCCCCCTCCACCTCCCCACAACCATGAGTGTGTGGACTTTCTTAGTCTTCTTTAAAGGCACAGGGAGATGGATTTGCTTGCTCAAGTTCAGGATTGCTCTCAGCAGGGGTTGGACCAGCTGTCGGAGCCAGTAAGCCCTGGCCAAGTACTTCAAGCAGACCAGAAAACACTCCCAGAGAAGTTTTATAACCAGTTCTGATTCACTTTGTTTGAGTTAAATGTGTGTCTGTAGTCTCCACAAAGCCTAATGTTTCTACCACAAATACTAAAGTCTGGAGCAGGTCGAAGGTGGAAGATTTCTGGTTTATCAGCTTATCTTGTGTTTGGTAGGAGACCCATGTTATGCCGGGAATGTGGTGTGTCTGTCCACATACTGATCGCATTAGAGAAGTGATTTAGATAAGGTTACAGATGTTGATAAGTCCAGTTTTGAATCCTGGCTCACAAAGACACAGACTTCATTTTTTTCACAGCCGCAGAATACAGACCTTAGAGGTGTGGGTTCAGCCTCACAGCCATCCTCACCTGCTGGACCGAGGACCAGACAAAGCCTCTTGTTTCTCTGTGGTGGGTTGGGTGACCCTGCAGAAACTGTGGGTACATGTGGATTGCTTTCTTCCCATGGGATGGGGAGAGCTTGTGTCCGCATGATTAAATTTGGGAACTTGGGGGCACTCCTAAAAGAAAGATGCTCACAGCTGAGTCAGGTGAATGGGCAACTGGAAAAGATGGGCAGGGGCATCTGGTTAGCCATCACTGGGGAAGGTGACTCTGTGTCTTTGGGGTCTGACTGTTGTGGATGAGATGGATAGATGAGGTCCATGGAGAACAGCTAGAGGAAGGTCAAGCAGAAGGCGTGGTCCTTGTTCTTGGTGCTGCTTTAAGACTTCCCTGAGTTCAAGGAAGGCTGATGGAGAAAGCCCATGAAGGGTGTCACCCTCCTCTGGCAGGTCTGCCCATATCCCTGGGTCCAGTGCAGACTGTAGGACGGATGGACTTTGGAGGTCACAGCTCAAGGGGACATGGAGAGCAGGAGACAGAGACTTCCATCTGATTCCAACTAGACTGACTTGGCTTGGTCACCCAGCTCTGCTCAACCTGGCCACAACCTGTGAACAGAGGTGACATCAGTTCCCATTTGTTCCCAAGCTGTGAGTGTTCCCCAGACCTTGCCATGTTCCATCTTCACAGCAGCCAGGCAAGCTGGGATCATCTCTCCTGCATTTCCCACCAGGCAGGTGCATCTCACAGAGGCTGGGAAAACTTTCCGCATCTGGCAACTTGGCAAGGGCAGAAGTGGTCCGTCACCTGCAGGCTGGCTTGGATGCCTGTTGTTTGTGGCCCCACCCCACACCAGTTTCTGGTATAAGATACAAAGAGATGCCCTGAAAGAGATGTGAAGCCCACAACTGGGAACTCGGGCTCTCAAGAGAAGGAGGAAGCCTCCAGGTTCTGAGCCTGGTCAGCTAAAGTGTAAACCTTGGAGCCTTCCTAGTGGTTCAGATGGTAAAGAATCTGCCTGCAATGTAGGAGACCAGGGTTTGATCCCTGGGTTGGGATGATCCCCCAGAGAAGGGAATGTCAACCCACTCCAGTATTCTTGCCTGGAGAATTCCATGGACAGAGGAACCCAGCGGGCTACAGTCCATGTGGTCACAAAGAGTTGGACATGATCGAGCAACTAACATTTTCACTTTAGAATATGTGGATCTGGGAGCTGGGACTTATGGGGTAACTTACAGATTCTTTGCCAGTGTATGAGAGACATCCCCCTGTCCCGACCCTGGCCATGCATCTGAGCTGGCCTGGGCCCACAAAACCAGCTGTGGCAGGGCCATTGTGTTAGAAGCAGAGACTAACTGGTGGCCCTGATGGAACCCACATACTCAGCAGGGCTGACATTTTTGTGGATGGTTCTTCCTGCCACACAAAGGTGCCGACAAAGGCAACTTGGAGGGTTCACAGAAGGCCTCCTTCAGCCTCTCAGGCTTTGATGCCTTGCAAATCACAATGGGATGCATGCTCTGCGGGGGTGCGCTCTGTACTGCCCCCTCTCCTTGTCTCTGCCGCTGAGGCTCATAGCGGAGAAGGATCTGCAGTGCGTCTCCGAGGGGCATGTTTGGTTGAAACAACAATCCCTGGGACTACTGTTGTCTTGCGGGCAGGGCCCAGACTTACCTGAAATGCTGCTACCACAAACGTTCAGGGAAGATCTAGACTTTATGTCTCTCAGAGTTTTGTTGATCTTTGCTTATAATTTCAGAAAACCACAGCACCAGTGGTGATGCCATGTATGAAGCTGAATCACTGAAGTTCCACCAGCTGTCAGGCTGCACTGCTCCTGCTGCAGCTCAGAAATTTTACATTCGATGCAAGTATTGGAGGATTTGAGCATGGTATCTCAAGCAGTTGTGCCTAAACATTTACTATTAAAATAGATGTTACTATAAATTTCTTTTCTTTTGTTTTCTTTTATATTGACATTAAGGCATTTTTTGGGCTTCTCTGGTGGCTCAGAAGGTAAAGAATGCCTGCAATGCAGGAGACCCAGTTTTGATCCCTGGAGAAGAAAACAGCAACCTACTCTGGTATTCTTGCCTGAAAAATCCCATGGACAGAGGAGACTGGCGGGCTAAAGTCCATGGGGTTGTAAAGAGTTGGACACAACTGAGCAGCTAATACACACACAAGGCATTTTATTTTCTATCTCTTTCTATCATCTATCGATTATTTTGTTGCAGATACATTATAGTATCCAATTATTTAACTTCAGAAGAGTAAAGAGATGACCACTAATACTTGCTGTGAAAGGGGCAGACTGACCAGACCATCCACAGTCAAACTGCAGCTGGAAGTGGCCATGCAGCCCACCTTCCCCTGGTGGCCTGCCTGCTGGGAAGGCAGCTGCACCTGCACCAGGCCAGCTCTGCCCCTGCTTTCCCCCTGCTGCAGGGGACCTGACCTGACCTCCCCAGCCAGCCCTGGCTGCGGCCCTCCCAGTTGCATCAAGGGCCTGTGTGAAGGCTTATCACTGAGTCTGAGGGAGGCTGTGGGCCCCTGGGCTCTGGTGAGGGGCAGGCCCCAAGCCAGGGCCAATGCATGTGCTCCACCGGGACTTTTCAGTGGGGTTTGGAACGTGTGTTGACACAGGGCATTAAGATGGTGGGGTGGGAAACGGGGAAAGGTGGGCTGGCACCATCCAGTGGGCACTGAGAGGCCTGCTGAATCTTTAGGTTCTTTCCAATGTTTCAGAAGGAAGACCTAAGGACACCTGGAGCACTTCCTGTTTGATCTGGGGTCCCTCTCTTAGAGGTGAAGGCTGTCGTGTGCCATAGGGAACAGGCTGGTCTTAAACAACCACCCAACCTGGGCGACTGCTTCAGTATCCTCATGACAAGGGGTGGGAGGAGCTGGGATTCTTTGCTGACTCACAACCACATTTAGGAACAGTTCCAGGACAGAGTTCCAACACTGTTTGGAATAAGATCCCGAGAGTAAGCACAGGACAGGGCCTACCAGGAGACCCCTTCGCTGGATGTCTTCCCTTTGGTTGTATAAATTCTGGCAGGTTTGATAAAGCAATCTTGGGGAAGAAACAGGCTTGTTCACTGATAGTCCATCATGTCCATTTTCTGGAGGATTCTGAGTTGAGTGGTAGGAGTGCCAGCTACCTCTGTGGAGTCCAGCAGACAGCTGTCCTGGAGAAATCTGATATGAAGGATATGTGCATGCCCCTGTGCATGTGTGTGTGTGCATGAGTGTGGAAGGGGTGGACCCATGTGTGGGAGTGTGCATGTGTGTTGGTAGGTATGACAGTATTAGTTATGTCTGACTCTTTTTGACCACATGGACCTCTGACCACCAGGCTCCTCTGTCCATGGAATTCTCCAGGCAAGAATACTTGTGTGGGTAGCTATTTCCTTCTCCTAGGGTTTTCCTGACCCAGGGATCCAACTCAGGTCTCCCACATTGCAGACAGATTCTTTACTGTCTGAGTCACCAGGGAATCCCCATGTATGATTATATGCATGTGCATATATTTGTGTGTGTGCATGCATCTGGAGGGTAATCCAAGGGCTGGGATGAGGAATTCAGCCCCCAAGGGCCCTTAGCACCAATGCAGTGAGTCAGCAGGATTCATGAGACCCAGAGGCATATGTAGGTCTCCATCTGTATCTTCTAAGTTCTTCTGTCCAGCCTGTGTGCACATCCCTGCTCCTGTATGAAAGATAATTTGGAGCAAATATGACTTGATGTGTTCCTGGCTCCCAGTTCCTGGGGGGAGTGGTTTCAGTGCCCTTCACCCAACCAGTGATAAGCACACCCAGCAAGTGTGGCCAAGCAGTTAGGTTGTTCTGAGACCCTAGCCTTTCTGGATGCTGGGTCCCTTCGCTGGACATGCAGGCTGGGATTCTGAACCAATTTTGCAGCTGTGTATATACCATGAACTACACACCACCCCAGTGAAATGTGGGCAGCACCCCAAGAGCAAATGCCTTAATACTTTGTAGTGAAACTGGGGTAAATCAAGCCTCACATCCACCCCCTCAAGTTGACCTTTGCCTGCAAACGAGTTACGAAACAATTTTCAGTTCTTAGAGCTTTTTGGATTTTGAATGACTGATAAGGAATTACAGATCTGCAAAAATAAACAGACCCAGTTGACACAACTAGACTTTAAAGTCAGACCTGGGTTTTGTGGGCACATTGTGTGTGTGTGTGGGTGTGCACGTGTGTGTGCACATGTGTGTATTCTCTCCAGGGCTTAGGATGGTAGTGAGGTCAAAAGCCACCCCTAGATTAGCCCCCTGCTCAGGGCCCCAGCTGAAAGTGGCCCAGCTGCCTTCCCTTCGCTGCAGCAGCAGATGGCCCCTTGCCCCAGGCGGGCAGGGTTGGGGGCAGGGAGGCCAGGGCTGAGCTCTCAGCTCCAGGCTGCCAGCCCCCTCCTCCTCCCCCATCACTTTACTTGGCCAAGAGTGCCTGAAATGGTCAATAGCTGCTGAGAGGGGACCCAGAGTGGGAGGCAGCTCAGGTGGGAAGAAAGAGGGACCTGGGGACTCTGTGGCTGCTCTCAGGGATGGAGAGCTCAGAGTGAGATCTTGGGGCCGGCAAGCGAGGTGGATCATCCCTTTGACTATCTGGAGGCACCAAAGTGCCAGCTTTGGGACTGGTGCTGACACTTCAGCTCTTCGAACGTGTCTGCATGGGAGCCAACAGTGCTCGGGGTTAGAGCAGAGGTGACTCGTTTGTCACAAGTGATGCCCCTCTTGTCCCCCTGTGGCCCTCAGACTGCTTTCCCCTCTCAGCAGAGCCCTGAGGCTGGACCTATCCTCTCAGGCTCTTATGGAAGCCTAGCTAAGTGATTAAGCAACTTTGAGGGAGAAGCTGTCCTCCACACAGGGCTCGGAGTCAGGGCTGGCTAATGTCATAAGGGATGCAGACCTACACGGTGATGGGGGATCCTGAGTCCTGAGTCGGGGCTACAGAGTGTCTAACATTGCCTGTGACAATCCATGGTCCTGGCTGAAAGAGTCACCCAGGTCTTGGGGCTGCCTGAGGTCCAGTGAGTCTGAGATTAGGTTTCCCACACCTTCAGACAGACAGGGCCTAGAGTTACTTTTGCCCTCCTCCCTGGTGGCTCAGATGATAAAGAATCTGCCTGCAACATGGGAGACCTGGGTTCAATCTCCGGGTCAGGAAGATCCTCTAGAAAAGGAAATGGCAACCCGCTCCAGTATTCTTATCTGGAGAATCCCATGGACAGAGAAGCCTGGTGAGGTTCAGTCCACGGGGTTGTAAAGAGTCAGACATGACTGAGAGTTACTTTTAAGTTAATTTAAACAAAAATAACAAGAGGTGATATATTTTTGCAGAAACTAAATGTATCACCTGAGGTCCATTGTGAACATCACTTTGCAGAGCATTTTACCCACTCCGAGGAGACAGAGGAACCTGGAGTTGGAAAGTCATCTCAGGTGCTGATGTTGAGGGAAATGCTCTGGGTTTGTGGCTCCCTTGTGAGCACAGAAGGCATTTTGAGAGAGGGGTTTCCTACTTGAAAGATTCTGCAGCCAGAATCAAGGGTCTAGAAACTCCTTATCATACTTTCTTTTCTCCCACTGAAGATTAAAAGAATTTTAAAATAATTCTGAGATATACTATACATACAAGAGTCTATCTAACTTATATTTACACTAGAAAGAACAATAACAAAAAATACAGATGCCTGGGTGGTAGCAGACTCACAGTAGAATGTGATGCACACTTCATTTCTCACTTTAGCTTCAGAAACCACTGACCCGAATTCTGTAAATGGTTATCTAATCTTGTTTAAAGTTTTTCTGTTTCTGGAAGTGTTGCTGAGCCACAGATTGCTGAATTTTGCCAGTTCTTGAACTTCAACAAGTAAGATCATATTATATTAATCCTGTGATTTGCTTTTATTGTATTAATCCTGTGATTTGCTTTTTGCAGGTAAAAGCAAATATGTTGCTCATTCATATATGTTGAGGCATAGACCTGTCACCCAATCATTTACACTGCTGCGTAGTCTTCCATTATAGGAATTATTTGGGCTGTTTCCAGGATTTTGCTATAGCAAATTATGCCCATCTGAATATCCCTTAAAGGCACAGATCCCAGAGTGTGACTGCTTTGGTTCAAATCCCAGCTGTCAGTTCCTGCTTGTGTGATGTTGCATACATCAACGCTTCTGTGCTCCAGGTTCCATATCTGTAAAATACAGATACCAGTATGTGCGTTGGGAGGCTATAAAGAGAATTAGGTGAGTCAATTTAGATAAAGCACTTAAAACGGCATTTGGCATGGTCATTTTAAAGATTAGATACGATGAAGAAGATATGGTGATGATGCTGGGGACAGTGATGGTGGTGGTGATGATGGTCATGCTGATGGTGGCATGATGATGGTGGTGGTGGGGATGGTGAAGATGGTGATGGTGTGATAATGATGATGAAGGTGGTGGTGATGAGGGTGAAGGTAGTGGTGGTGGTGGGGTGATGGTCACAGTGGTGGTGATGATGGTGACGATGACAGTGATCACAATGGTAACAATGATGGCATTTTTTAAATTGGGGGAGACTCCCAAGGAGACATATGCTTGGAGAGGGACCTGCCGTCTGGTAGGACTTACTTAGGTAAGTTTCTGAGAAGTCAGACTAATTAAAAGTATCTCATCCAATGACATTTACGAAATGAGGTGTAGGGTTTGGGGCAAGGCAACAGCTCCATGGGTCCTTCCTGCAGTCTGGCTTCTTAGCCTGTGCCCAGCACTGTCATAGATCCAGGAGATAACACAGCACCGAGCTGCCCATGTGCTCTGCCCTTGGGAAGCCGGTCAGTGAACAAGGGAAGATGAGAGGACGGACCCACTGGGGAAGGTAACTTAGAGTGAGGGATGGGAGGTGGGTGGTGGCTGTTAAAGGCTAAGAGCAGCCTGTTGTCAGCTGCCCTGAGGAAATGAGGAGGCACCATCCTAGGATGTGCACACAAGCCAAGAAATGACCCTGGGGCCCATGGAGGAGAAAGTGTGGAGATCCGTGGGAGGGAGAGCGGGAGCAGCTCGGTGAGGCTGCAGGTGAGGCGGAAGGTGGTGTGCACGTATGCAAGGATCAGAGTCTCCAGGGGCTCCCGAGTCTGAGAGGTGTGAGCTATACTCTCCCGCTGCCGGTAGAGAGTGGGTGGAGGTGATGACTCCCAGCATGTGACTCCCACTTCCTCTTCCCTTGTTGGGGAGAGGCAGCTCCCAGGACAGCACCTGGAGGCCAGACTTGCCCAGAACTCTTTGGCTTTGAGGGTTTGTCTTCAGGACAAGAAATATTTCTATTTCAGTTCACTCTCTTACACCTTATCTAGATACAGCCACAGGAGCAGACTGATGGGGACCAGTTTGTGTCCCTCCCAAATTCACATGTTGGAGTCCTCACTCTCAGTACTTAGAATGGGATCCCACTTAGACAGAGGGTCTTTGCAGAGGCCATCAAGATAAAATGAGGTTATTGGGGTGGGTTCCAACCTAATATAACTGATATCTTTATTTAAAGGGGAAATTTGGACACAGACATGCACACAAGGAGAAGCCATGTGAAGATAGAGGCAGGGTTAGGGTGATAAGTCTATAAGCCAAGGAATGACACGGAGTGCTGGTGAACCAACAGGAGCTGAGGGAACAGCCTGGAACTCCCTTACAGCCTCAGAAGAAATCAATCCTGCCGACACCTTGGTTTTGGACTTGTAGTTTCCAGAACTTTGAGAAAATACGTTTCTCTTGTGTAAGTCACCCAGTGTGTGATACTTTGTTACGGTAACATTAGGAAACTTATGCAGATGACATAAAAGAGAATTTCTCTAAATTGGAAAAGTTCTTATCACCTTCAGGAGACTGATTTTTTTTTTTTTAAATCATCTATGGTCTTCCTTGGTAGCGCATGCAGGAAAGAATCTGCCTGCAATGCCGGAGACCTGGGTTTGATCCCTCCATCAGGAAGATCCCATGGAGAAAGGAATGGTTACTCACTCCAGAATTCTTGCCTGGAGAATCCCATGGACAGAGCTATAGTCCATGGAATCACAAAGAGTTGGATATGACTGAGCAACTAATACATACATGGCTGATAAATTTTTTTCAAAGAATTTGTTCTATTTTAATACTCAGTGCTAAGAAGGGGATTTCTAGATGAAACCATTTCAGGCAGAATTTGATGGGTGGCCAGCATTGCGGAATTCACATAGGTTCTGCCTGCAGCAGCTCTGGAGGTCATCATAGCACGGATGTAAGGTGCCCTAAGGACACTCCTCCCTATTGCTTTGTTGAAGGAATTAAGACATTGAGGAGCAGAAGCCAGCTGCCACCAGCTGCATTCTTCAGAACATTCGCCACTAACATTTCTGGGTGTATTGCCCTGTGTACATGATGGAAAGTTTATTGGATAAATGGGTTATTAGGCTCCCCCCTGGAACAATCTGTGGTCATTAAACCTTAATCTAGAAAAACTGTCAACTGTATTTGCATTCTTTATGGCAGCTCTCTGTATGTGTTCAGTACGCATGTTTATTTTGGGTGACTGCTTTTTAAGCAACAGGCTGAATGAAGATAGGAAACTTGCAGAAATGTGTTCTTGAAATAATGGTTTTCCAGCACAGAGATTGAGAAAGCTGATGAAATAGCTGGAGTCTTGCCTGCTCAGGAGCCGAAGTGCAAACCCCACCCTGAAAAGGATTTTGGTTGTCCAGACTTGATAGAGAGCTGACCCCAGGCGTCTGCTCCACTTTGGTCCCAGAGATTACAATAGAGCAGAAACTCTGTGGTGCAGTTCTAAGAAGCAAAATGTTTCTCCCACCATCTGGTAGCAGGAGCCAAGAGGAGATTGAGATCTGACAACAGGCAAACAAGGAGGAGGAGAAGGCATCTCAGCCTCCTACTTTGAGCCATCTACCACCCAAAACCCAGGCAGAGTTTCCATGTCGCCAGGTTTAAGGTGCCCCTTTCTGTGGGACGGAAGTCTGCGGCAGCCAGGTGCCTCTGCTATAGCTGTTCAGATGTCCCCAGGAGTGCACGTGCTTAGCCAGTGTGCATGTCCCCTGTGTGTATATCATCGTGTGCACATCCTCGTGCCATGCTCTCTGGCCAGTATCTCCTCTGGGGTCTCTATAGGCTCGGCATCCTTGTCTACACAAAAATGACTTGTTTGAGTGAAAGCTACGTGTGTAAACCTGAAAGCAAAACTTTGGGCTGAAGGATGTGGGACCTGCGCTTCTTTGGTCACTTCCTCCCCCATGGTTAGCTTGCTCAGGGTTGGGGCGGTCCGCTGGCTGGCATCAGGCAGTCTTAGGTGAGTGAAGATGCCCAGGGTCTGTGAAGGCTCCCAGGGCAGGCGAGGGTGTGCAGTGGGTTTCAGTGAAACCCACGTGCTGAGAACACAGCTCCTTCACTGCTTATGCTTTGGGAGGAAGGGCAGCGCTGTGATGGGAGGGGTCCTCGGCGCCCACTGTCAGCTCCTGCCTCCCCCGCCCAGCCGGGAGTTCTGCCGAGCAACCAGGCCACCCTCCATCTGCCGTCTGGAATAACGAGCTCACCCCGCTGCTGCTGGCACAAGCCAACTTTCATTCTTCTATTCACCGGTTACCCTTTCAGCTTCCCATTGTTCTTTGCTAATGGCCTTACAAGGCGCCTGCCTGTTACCTTTCCTCCCCTGCTGGCGGCTGGCCTGGAGGAAGGCCTCAATCTCTCCAACTTGAAGAGCAGGCGGGGTGGCAGGCATGCGGCCCTGGTGCTCTGCGTCGCTCCTCCTGGACTTCACGGCAGCCACGGGTCTGGCCTCAAGTGTTGAAATATTTTGTGGGGCGCCTCCCCTTTCCACCGGGGACCTGGCTGGG
>NW_011494781.1:1102630-1111884 GCF_000754665.1 Bison bison bison | reverse complement strand
GGCTTCTGTGTCTTTTCAAACCCCATCTCAGTCAAGCCCGGGGTTGTCCCTGTGCCTGTGACAGATGGCCTGGGTGCCTGAGGTGGGTTAGAGGCTCCAGCTCTCAGTTCCTGAGAGGGGAGGCGACAGGGCAAGGTGGCTGGGTGACTTGAGGGCCTTGGAGCTAAGTTGACTTTTAACTCTTTGCGCGTCCACCGCCAGTTCCTGCAGGAAGAGGAGCCGTCAGAATTGGCCCTTTCCACTTGGCCTTCTTATTGTTCACTGGTGCAGTCGAGAGCACAAAAGGCCACAAAAGGCTCCTGTGGCAGTAAGGAAACTCACTTCTTCTGTTGAGGGGGTGGGGAGACCTGAGAGTGTAACCGTGGTGTGCAGTCACTGCCCTCAGACATAAGTGTCAGATCATAATGTTTCCAACACGTGGCTATTGTCCCTTTAGCTTAGCTGTACAGATGGATCCAAAACAGAGGGATTTCGGCACTTCCCTGGTGGTCCACTGGTTATGACCTCACCTTCCAGTTCAGGGGTGTGGGTTTGATCCCTGGTTGGGAAGCTAAGATCCCACATGCCTTGCAGCCAAAACATAAAACAGATGCAATATTGTAAAAAATTCAATAAAGACTTTAAAAACAGTCCATATAAAAAAATGGTAAAAAAAAAAAATAGAGGTTTTTCTTACCTGAAAAGATGGCAGAGAGCAGAAACTACTAGAACCCCATCCTGAGTTATTAAATACATCGCTGTGCCCAGCTCTCCCAGGGGAGATTCATCCTCTACTGAAGGGAGACTGCAGGACAAAGTTCAGGGGGGCTGACTTGACAGCCACTGGCCTCTCAATGGCCCAAGTCTCCACAGCTTCCCAATCCATGACATACAATCTGTGGGCAGCGGTTGTTGTTGTGAAGCAGGAGTGCATGCCCGTGAAGGCGAGAGCCTGGATCCCAGACGGCTATCGGACAGCTTTGTGGTTTGAACGCACGGCTTTCTCCAGATTTAAAAGCAGTGACATGCCCTGTCAGAGCTGCACGGCGTCCAGGCACGTGGCCACGTCGAGGATGCAAATGAGTCGGACGCTCGCCTGTGGCCTGGGGCACCTGAGCCTGCCGCCCCATAGCCCTGGGAGGCCCAGCAGGTGCTGCATCAGGCAGGTGTGCAGCTCACCATATGCTCTGGACAGGGTCAGGTTTCTGCTGGCGTCTTTCAATTCCCCACCAGGTGAGATCCGGTGGACAGAAGGGGCCCACACCAGCCTGTGGCTGCACCAATCACCTCTGGGCATTTGTTTGCTTGGCACTGACAGGTTGGTTTGGAACTTTGGAGCAGGGACAGCCCTGAAACCTCAGCCATGGCAGGTGGCACAGGGATAGCAGACAGCCAGGGAGATGTTGAGCTTCAGTCAATTGTCAGGAGCCTGCAAACTGGGTGCTTCTTTCTAAAAAGCCTCTGCATTTTTAGAGCTCTGTTTATGGCTAAGGAGATTTCACTGATGGCTTAAACGGTAAAGAATCTGCCTGCAATGCTGGGGACCTGAGTTCAATCCCTGGGTCAGGAAGATCTCGTGGAAGAGGGCATGACAACCCACTTCAGTATTCTTGCCTGGAGAATCCCATGGACATAGAAGACTGGCTGGCTACAGTCCACGAGGTCACAAAGAGTCAGACATGACTGAGCGACTAACACACTTATGGCTAAATAGGCAGGTGCCTTCTGAATGAACTGTCCATTTCTGCAGAGGCCAGACTCAGGCTGCAAGATGGTCTAAGGTAGGGAACTCCCACTTTGTTCTCCCTCTAATCCCCTGGGGAACTTTGAAGATCCCCGCACTTAGGCTGCACCCTTGAGACAGAAATGGAACACCCAGGAAGAATGACCAGGCATCTGTGCACTCCATGTACACATGATGCAGTCTTTGAGAATCCACAGTTCAGAGCTCCGCTGCCCCCCACAGAAACCGCCAGCTACATGTGGCCACACATGCTGAAGTTATTTGAAATAAATTCAAAATTTGTCACAGGATGCTTAATGGGGTAGCGCTGCTCTGGAATGTCCTTTCAACCCTCACTTTCACAAGTGGGCACAAAGGAAGGGTCCTGGGAGCTGTGGCCTGTCTCCTGAGCCCTCTTTCCTCAGTGCTCAGGCTGCTGGGGTGCAGGTGTGTCCAGAGGAAACCCTCCACAGGATCAGGTGTGCACAGATGAGGAGCCCCAGAAGTGCCTTTGTGGAGTCCCCCTTCAGAGCACTGGGCTAGCTTGGTTGGCTTCAGTGTGTATATTTCCAGGAGACCATCTTGTCTTCCGGTCATACATGCATGAGGGAGCCTTCACCCTACATCAGATTTATTGCCGTGACTCCCGAGAAGCATTCATGCAACTGAGTGGTCGCTCCCGAAGATGCCAGCGTGGAGATGCACTATGACGGTTCAGCCTCTGTCTGCCTGTCTGGGTCTCACCTTGTACTTTATCAGATGATCACTTTTGCAGCAAAGGGATCATGGCACATGCCACCGGGGATCTCTGAAATGGAAGATTTGGTCCTCCAGTGAGCCCAAGTGCAAACTGCAGAGTGTGGCAGTGAACGGGGTTTAGACAAAACTGGAGTTGGGAGGGGGCTTTCCTAGCATTTCACAGCACGTGCTGCCAACTGTTGCGAAAAGAGAAAAAACACCACTCCTAAGAAAGCCAGGGGAGATGTACATATTACTGCAGGCTGCTGCCTCCCTCCTCTTCCGTCATTGTTCCTGGGGCCGGCGGCAGGCCCCGCGACAGCTGGGTATCACTAACAGCTGCTTTTTCCTGGGGTGAAATTAAAAGATTAGGGGCTACGGGCACGTGCTGGCCTCAGGAGCCCAAACAATGCTTGATTTAGGGTGAAACTTGTCTGGGGAGGCTGACAAAGGAGGAGGCTCCGAGTTGGCCAGGGGTCAGAGGGGGGGCTGGGTCTGTGAGAGACAAAGGGCTGAGCGGGGAGGGGGCAGAGGGCTGGGGTGGGGGGCGCCTGGCTGAGTGAAAAGAGGCCTCGCAGCAGCTGCTCCTGCTCCAGAAATTTGAGACGGGTCTTTTCACAAACACAAATGTGGGAGAAGAATAGGGGGCCACGCTTAGCTGAAATGACTCGTTTGCAAATGAAAGGGAGATTGAGAGCCCTTACATTGTCCAAGTTTTCACCTAAGAGGATGGAAAATGATTAGCGCACGCGGCAGCAAGAAGTGTGCCTCGGAGCAGATGGGCCGGCCAGCCGCCCCGCGCTGAGTTCTGTGTTTACATAACAATCATGGGCCCAGCCCGCCGGGTGTAGAAGCCCTGGCCCCTTAAATGTCCAGCATGGCACCCGGCCGCCCCCTGCCGCCACCCCCCACCCTCCCCAACACACACACTTGGACTGATACGGTTCCAGCCTGAGCCCACGGGAGGCCTTTGCTGCAAGCTGTGTAGATGTTAATTTATGTGCCAGGCTAAATTAAATACACTTCATAGCCAAGAAGCCACAGATGACTGCTGGAGATGGTAGGCACTGCGGCTGTCGCCCCTAGGCAGGATGTCCCTCTCCCAGCCTTGGTGAGCGGTGATGAAAGGGTGAAACAGCCCCATTGGAGGGGCGCGTGTCCTTCCTGCACGATGAGAAGAGTTTAACCCTATGAAAGCACATAGCCTATCCCCATAGCCTTAGGAAAGGCTTGGCCACAGGTGCCACCGAAAGAAAGATGTGGCAGGAATGATCACGAGGCTTTCCTGGTGCCTCGAGGCCTGGGGTGGAGGATGCAAGGGTGAAGGTCCTTGGGTTTGCACTGCAGCCTCACTTGGAGAGTATTTCTGCCCCAAAGGCATAGCTTAGTCTAGTTCCCTGTGAGGAAACGTCAGACAACACCACCAAGGACAGTTTATACAAAGCCTGGCAGTTCTCAAGACATCCCAAGGCAGAGAAATTCTGAGGACTCGCCAGAGAGGCAGCCAGCGTAGAGCAACCCACGCTCTGTCTCGTTCTTTGCTATAAACGGCATTGTTGAAACAATTGGCAGTCTGAGCGAGGTCTGCAGATGAGATACTAACGTTGAGTGGGGTTGATTTCCAGATTTTTACGATTGGACTGCGGTTGTGCCTGCCTTTTAAGGAAATAGTATACAGGGCAAAGGACATTGCTCCTGCAACTGACTCTTGCTTGATTCAGAAAATAATTGTGTGTGAGTGTGTGTGTATTATGGAGGGAGAAGGTGAGAGAGAATGAGAGTGACAGAGATGGAGAGACAGGGAGAGAAGGAAAGAGGTGAAGAGGGAGAAGGGGAGGGACAGGGGATGAAAGAGGGAGGTGAGGATCCAGCTGAGCGCCCGCATCTGGGAAGCTGGCTGAAGGTGCTAGGCCACCTTTTTTTGCACTGTTGTCACTTTTCTGTAAGCCTGAGATTCTGTCCAGATGCAGATGTTAAGACAGAAAGACAGGCAATGAGGGCAGTACTAGAAGGATACATTCAATATCCTTCGGTATTTTCACATCTGTGACTGTGGCTGAGGGACGCTGCCAGGTCCCCGGGTGGGGAGGTCTCCTGGGGGCTGAGAGCAGACGGGACTCTTCTAGCTGTCTAATGTAGACGTGGGAGTGGGTGGAGCTCCGTGGGGAGCCTGAGGGAGGAAACCAGCCCCAGAGAAGTCCCCGTGCTCCCAGGCGACGGCCACCTCTGAGGTGCTGTCTCTGTTGATACATTTTTCTCTCCATCCTTTAAGCCATTATTACATTACCAATTTTAAAACTGGTATCTCTCCTACTAAGTTTGGGCTTCCCAGGTAGCTCAGTGATAAAGAATCCGCCTACCAATGCAGGAAAAGTGGGTTCGACCCCTGGGTTGGGAAGATCCCCTGGAGGAGGGCCTGGCAACCCACTCCAGTATTCTTGCCTCGGAAATCTCATGAACAGAGGAGCCTGCTGGCCTGGTGGGTTACAGTCCATGGGGTCGCAAAAGAGTCAAACACAGCTAAAGTGACTAAACAACACAAGCTACTAAGTTTAAGCTGAAATTAACTACTTTTGCTTACTCCTTGGAAGGAAAGTTATGACCAACCTAGATAGCATATTCAAAAGCAGAGACATTACTTTGCCAATAAGGTCCATCTAGTCAAGGCCATGGTTTTTCCAGTGGTCATGTATGGATGTGAGAGTTGGACTGTGAAGAAAGCTGAGAGCCGAAGAATTGATGCTTTTAGACTGTGGTGTTGGAGAAGATTTTTGAGAGTCTCTTGGACTGCAAGGAGATCCAACCAGTCCATCCTAAAGGAGACCATTCCTGGGTGTTCATTGGAAGGACTGGTGCTGAGGCTGAAACTCCAATACTTTGGCCACCTCATACGAAGAGGTGACTCATTGGAAAAGACTCTGATGCTGGGAGGGATTGGGGGCAGGAGGAAAAGGGAACAACAGAGGATGAGATGGCTGGATGGCATCACTGACTCGATGGACGTGAGTCTGAGTGAATTCTGGGAGTTGGTGTTGGATAGAGAGGCCTGGGGTGCTGCAATTTATGGGGTCGCAAAGTGTCGGACATGACTGAGTGACTGAACTGAACTGAACTGAACTACTTTTGCTCTTTTAGTTCTCACTCCTGCTTGTATATTTGTATCACCTTGGGAGATTATTAAGAAATACCCATCCCAGAAAACAGACATCAGAGGCCTTGGGGGCGGGCATGGGGGAAGCTAGGAACCTTATGTTTTAAAAAGGTATTTTAGGGATCTTGAATGTGTGCTCAGGGTTGCAAAGGAATGCCTGGAAGATTGGCCTCAAAGACTTGGCCACGTTCTTTAAGATCAGGGACGTGACACCTGCCTATACTATGGCTGGAGTGGTCCTGAGGGCAGGGTCAGGTCTGGGACGATGCAGGCCTGAGCCTTCATCACACAAAGGCTGATGCTGAGAACATGGTGTCCTTTAGATCCCCCATCGCAACCCTTGCTCAGGGCCAAGGCACACGTGGCAACAATGACCTTGGCCCTGCAAGGAAAACGGTGTGAAAGCACATGCTCTTGGTTGCTAATGGTTGGGACACAGGGCATATATGTCAGACAAGGGTCTTGGTGATGCAAAACTAGAGGTTTCCCCATAAACCTCACTGAGCAGGACTTAGTGCTGGTGGAGAGCAAGAACGCTACAGGAAGTTTTCACAGACCCTTTCCTCTCGATTGTAGCAACAGAATTTTTATCACTTCTTCCTTTTAGGGTTTCTGGGGCTCCTATATGTATTATTCTGGCTTTTTGTTGAGGATGTGTGGGGTGGTAAGTGTGTGTGTATTTGCTAAGTCACTACAGTTGTGTCCAACTCTTTGAGACCCTACAGACTGTATTCCCCAAGCTCTTCTGTCCATGCGATTCTCCAGGTAAGAATACTGGATGGAGTGAATTGCTATGCCCTCCTCCAGGGGATCTGTCTGACCTAGGGATCAAACCCACATCTCTTACATCTCTTATATTGGCAGGTGGGTTCTTTCCCCACCTGGGAAGCCCATAGGGTGGTATGAAAATGATCATTTGCTGTATATGTTACAAAGTGTCGGATGATGCAGCAGGATTGTTTCACAACAGGATGACTTAGCTGGTCCACCAAATGCTCTGCCTGAGCTAGTGTTCATGAGCACAGCAGAGAGAGCAAGCCTGAATCTCTTTCTCTTCCTATAAGGACACTAATCCCAACATGGGGACCCTACCCTCATGACCTCATATGACTCTGATAACTTCCCAAAGGCCCCAACCTCCAACCATCATCCCATGGGCGGTCAGGGTGTCAACATGTGCATTTTCAGGAGACATGTTTGTGTTTGTAATAAACTGTGTGTGTGTGTGTGTGTGTATATATATATATATATATATATTGTGTATATAATAAACTGAATGTTTATTCAGTCCACATCAGTCCAGATGAGAGAGAGCTTGCATCTCAAGTAAAACTTAATCTCACATGTATATGAAATACATGTGAAAATGATCTATGGAGACAAACGGAGTTGAACTCTAAGTACCTGGCAGTTAGTGGGTGGGGCTGTTGCTTACCAAACTGAAAAAGAAATTAAAAAAAAAGTTATCAACAAGGAACAAGTTGTTCTGCTACACTTTGACAAGGTCATTTTCAGTTC
This sequence comes from Bison bison bison, assembly GCF_000754665.1. Taxonomy (NCBI): domain Eukaryota; kingdom Metazoa; phylum Chordata; class Mammalia; order Artiodactyla; family Bovidae; genus Bison; species Bison bison. The sequence continues at coordinate 1,104,775 of NW_011494781.1, read as the reverse complement.
CTCGGAGAGACTTCAAACCCTTGGCTTGGAATGTCAGAGAATACATTGCTCTTGCATTTTGTGTGGCCCTGTGCCATGCAGTCCTTTCCTGCTAGAGGCACTGCCCACATCACCAGGAGGGCCCGTGTGTCCCTGGCAACTTTAAGGAAAAGGGGAAGGCCAGCACAGAGAGCACCTGGGGATGGGGTGACTTGAGTGATGAGCAGGTTTGGGTGTGGCTGGCAGGCAGCTGGACCGTTTCTGTGCATTGGTGTTCTTGGTACATCCATGCTGGCATCCTTCTCAGAGGCTGAGAGAAGGATGCAGGGTGTCAGGGTCTTTTGTGGGTCACAGGACACCGGGTGACTCCTGCACAAAGGCACAGCTGCTGGTGACAATGCTGGCTGGAGGGAGGGCTTGTTTGTGAGGCGCTGGCTTCTGATGTCCTGGGAGGCAGGTGAGGCTGGCTGACCCCTGCTTGCCAGACCCCTGGGGTCCCCAGGGAGCCCCAGTATGAGGCCCTGGGACAGAGTGCCTATAGCTCAGATGTCCTGAAGGAGTGTGGGGGGGACATGCCCCTCTGTTCAGATGTAGCGGGACTGCAGTCCTCAGCACAGTATATACAGTAAAACTTTTTAGGTTGACTCTGTGTACATCCTTGTCAATGCGAATTCAAACGCTCTCTGTCCTGGGACATTTGTGCCACCTGAAAGCTTCACTCTGCTGTGCTGATAGCCCTGGAGAGAGTCTGTGTGCTCAATATAAAAGTAACAGCCGCGACTCATGAAAGACAGAATTCAACAGTGGTCTTGTAGGTGGCCAGGTAGGCTGCTGGTGTCAGATGACTTGAAGACCTGGAGTTACTTTCCCTCTGCTCAGTTTCCTCATCTGTGGGTTGAGGACAGGAATAGCCCACCGATCTGCAGGCGCAACAATCCCACTGTCTGTCTGCTCATTGCCTGGAAGTATGCATGGCTTCCAGAGGCTGGGTGCACCATCCCTGTGTGGTATAAGAGAAAGAATGGAAAGAAATCAACTCAGGAACGGTCCTCAGCAATGTATGGCCATACAGTGGGAGCTGCACATGGTTCGTGTTGTGCATGGACACCCTGTGTGCAGGGCCTGTGCAGAGAACCCCTAAGAGAGCCAGAGTCAAGGAGGCAGCTCATCAGAGCACACACTCCCCACCCACCCTGGGACCCAATGCAGCCAGCTTGCATGTGGCTTGAGGTTCGTGGCCCAAAGCTCCTGTGTTCTCCTCCCTCTGAATTTCCCAGGAGGTCTTAGGGAGCTGACAAGATAGGTAGGTTGGCACCTGCTTTCCTGCAGAAGTGGCAGAGACAGCTGGGAGGTGCAGAAAGGTCGCCTCCCTTCTTGCATTGCTCTTGCATTTTCCACTGGCTGTGGGATTCTGAATTGCAGAGGCTGAGATCTTTGCTCTGGGCCTCAGTGTTGGGACATGCTGGATGGAAGTGGCCTGTGTGGGCAGGCAAGCTGGCTCTAGCATGGGATGAGAAGGGTCACCTGCAAGTGTGGCTGCGCCTGAGCTGTCTGGGGCCTGGGAGGTGGAGAGAGAGGCCCCAAGGACGTCCAGCACAGACAGGGCCCAGAGCAGAAGCCCTGGCGAATCTCAAAGAAGTCAGAGACTCTCCCCCCGAGGAGGTGCACGCTTGGTTCTTTTGTATGGTGCTCTCTCTGTGGCCCACGTGGTACCCAAATCCCCTCAGTCACCTTCATTCAGCTCACAATGTCAAGGTCCTTACTGGCATAGCCTCTGCGGTACTATTTCCAGCGTGTGCAGCACAAAGGCATGGGTCTGAGAGTGGGAAATTGGCTCCTGTGCATTTTTTTTTTTCTTCAGTGAGAAAGCACATATTGTGCTGTCCTCTCAGCCTCAGAGCCAGAGGCTAATTAGACTCTAGTTTTCCATTGTTCCCAGAAAAGCAAAAGCTAAACATGCTCCCGGCAGAGGAGAGGGCAGCAGAGACATGGGCATCCCCTTTCTCTCTGGTGCAGAGATTCCAGCCAGCAGCCTGGCATATGCTTGGCCTGAGGGTGAGGGGCTGGCAGGGCTCCAAGAGGGGTCTGTGTGGCACTTCTTTCTTCTCCAGCCCTGCCTCTCCGTGGAGGCACGTTCCCTATGGCAGCAGATGCTCCCTGGACAGC